>NC_030384.2:35820174-36123746 GCF_001625215.2 Daucus carota subsp. sativus | reverse complement strand
CACTAGCAGATGAATGTTGCATAGCCCTTTCCATTGTCTTTAACTGAAACATCTGTGAAGTAAAAGTTGTAAATAGAAAAGAATGAGATATCACTGTCCAGTAGCTTAAAATATAAAACAGTACTCCCACCATTCTAATGAAGTTTCTGATTTATTTCAACCCATGTAAATGATTGCATTTACAATCATACAGTTTATAAGCATAATTTTTAGAAAGGCTTGGGCCATAAAATTAAATTCAAGATTCACATATAAACACCATGCATATCACCTGAAACACTGGCGACTTTGGCTTGCTCCTCTTAGGAAGAGCCAAAGAAGGGGCTTCCAGGATCTGAGAAACCCAGAAGGTATAGTTAGGAAGTTAAAGATAAAATGAAGTGTCAAAACAAGATATTCTAGTTCTCCCTGTCATCCAATAAAACTAATACATAAAGTTATAATTTTGAGGTACCAACTTTTCTGTTCAATGGCCGTGCTTTGAAGGTATATGGAAGCTGATCTCCTTGTTGACATCCTTCAGATGCATTTTTGGGCCGAAACCTTACCAGGAACAAGTCGTCCAGAAGTACTAGTTATGACATGAACTTTCCGCTACTGATAAAATAACTGAATAATCCTAGAAGAAGTTGATATACCTACGATTTTTTGCTCTCTGTGCCGTTTCCAAGTCAGGTTCTCTCGGAATAGTAACTTTACTCCTATGATTTATAGAACTTGTCTCAACCGACCCAACCTGTGATAGCAGGCAACAAGTCTAGTACCATATATAAATTTGGATAAATTTGATGCATTTACTTGATTATTCAAAGCTTCAAGTTATTGGACTGATTATTGCAAAATGATTACCTTTTTCGATGATTTGTGGGACAATGGAGCATGGTGTTTAAGCTGAGCAACCTGGTTAGAAAAGTAAAGGACTATTAGATCTGAATAACCACCTTGTGCATGATCTATCAGTAAGGATACCATATAAAGCAAAGACAGCAAAATTAAACATTAGGTCTACTGCTAGGGATTATTTAGTACAGCTCGGTCCAAATATATATATATATATCAGTAACAAATTTTTCTCTATTTTACTGCACAGAATTATGTAATCTTTTTAAATCATGAATCACTTGTTCAATGCACCTTTCGCTGGTAGCCACTTTCTAGCTTTTGTCTTTTAGTGGCTTCACATTCAAATCCAGGTTGAATCAGTGTGTCTCTCTCATATGCTTTAGTTACAAATTTTTGTGACCTGAAATTAAATTTTAAACAAAATGAGACAAAGCTTACAAGTTACACGGCCAAGTGATAGCGTGAAGAATTACGACAAAAGAGTAAACAAATGTCAAACCATAATGTAATATAGACATAAATCTGAGTTGAAGGAATGTCATATCATGTATATGGTCGCGCTCAAGAGAGAACCAGTCCTTAAAACAGAACCATAGAACCACTAAGGTTCTGCTGCAGAACCCTAAATTTTAAATAGATTTTTAGGATCTAAATCTAAATGAAAAATCTAAATCTAAATACATGTATTTTTCATGTTTTTTCATCGTTGTGTGTGTTCAAAAATAATTTTAAAATATAATACATAGATATTGACATTTTTTTGCATGTGAAGTTCTGCTGCAGAACTTTAACTAATACTTAAGTCCTGCTGCAGAACCCTACCTAATACTAGAAATAAGGTAAGAATTCTATGGTTCTCTCTCCAATAGTTCTCGCTTGAACATGACCCGTCATGTATATCATGTATAAAAACAATGAATGGGACCAACTAAATTACTATTCAAGTTACACATACCTTTCTTTACTTTGCTTGGCCAAATGACTAACAGTCGGTTTCATAAATGTTGAAGTCTTTAATTTGGATGATTTAGACAAAGGCTTGCTCTTTAATTTTTCAATATCTGGATCTATCTCAGTATAATATTCGCTACCTGCAGGTAATCGACAAGTCATGATGGTAAGGTTTTACAAACAGATAGATATAATGAACAGAGGGTAGATATATAAAGCATCATGAAGTATAACTTATCCTGGTCACTCACTTGCATTAATCACAGAAGAATCAAACAACAAAGCACTTGTCAGTAATGATACCTTAGTGAGAATATACAGCAACACTCACTAAGAAAACATAAACATATTTAACAGTTACTCGTGGATCAAGTAACAAGTCAGTCTTAATCCATCTGGATCATCAATATGTGCAAACACTGCAGGATTTCAGAATCAAGAGTTAAGGGCAAAAGCTTATATATAAGTTACTGAAACAAAATAATCTCCCTCTGTCTTTAGCAAGAAGTTCAAAGGAGTCTAATCAGCATAAACACTTTTAACTTCAAGCATCCAAGATAAATGTTGTGTATGCTTATGCAAAGTTTCTCGTGGAACTGAAAAGGTTCTTACAGGCCGACTCAATCTCATATGAGACAGATGATCAGCACAGATATTGCCATGTAAACATATACTAGTATAACAATCTATAAAATCGGTAAATGAGTATCATGCCATATTTATTTGTGTGCGAAATAAGCATCATCTCATATTTGATGTAATGTCCGATATGAGTGATATACATATATGATGCAAGGTCTGCTATGAGTGATGTACATATCGGATGCAATGTTAACACATGCTCAGTTCAACTACGTCGATGAAGTAAAACTAACCCCGCAGTATATACTCTTTAGTTATGTGAATAATGTTAAGCCATCCATACAAAAACGATATGGAATTTTAGAAGTTTCTGGATAAATCGAGACCAAAAACACACGTTTATTAATGCTAAAACACCACTTTCGAAATTCCACATGAATGCAGTTCAACGCATAGACATAGTCACATAACAGTAACAATGTACTCAAACCACATTACACAAGCACGCAACTAAATTCATTCACCAATAAGT
Source organism: Daucus carota subsp. sativus (assembly GCF_001625215.2). NCBI lineage: Eukaryota > Viridiplantae > Streptophyta > Magnoliopsida > Apiales > Apiaceae > Daucus > Daucus carota. The sequence continues at coordinate 36,120,838 of NC_030384.2, read as the reverse complement.
ATCGCAAGTGAATTAAACACTCACCTCCATCCTCTATCTCTCTCGTTGAACCACCCTCTGAAGTATCCCCACCATCAGAAGACATACAATCAACTACTTCCGCCACCGCGCAATCTTCACTCCAATTCACTTTCACATTAAAAGCTACAACGTTTCGATGCCACAATCAAAACACAGCCACTCAAAACAGTCAGAAAATCAACTCACCAAACACAAACAGGAATATTTAACCACTACTAAAATCATAGTCCGACTAAACAAAATGCGTAGATAATCAAAAAAACAAAATCAATTGAACAAACAATATAAAGTTTAATAAAATGTGGAGACTTACGAGAAGGCGGATAGCTAGGAGCGAATCGAAACCAAAGCTGAGCTTCCTCTGCTTCGGAAAATGATTCGAGGCGAGTAAAATCGTAGAAACGAGCAGCATCAAACTCGTAATCAGGATCAAACTCAACGAAATCCTGCATTTCTTCGTCCATAATTCACCAAGTTCTAGACGAAGAAACAGCAGGATTTCATTAAATTAAATTATATTTATGGTGAGGGTTTTTGAAACCCTAGAAAGATGGTGATTGTGCTGATTGGGAATGAAATAAGAGTGAAATGGAGACTAGTCCGCCGAATTTTTCGTTTAAATAAGCGTACAGCTATACAAACAAAGACACTGGTAATCAAAACAGGAGAGATGGATGGAAACTAGTGAAACGTCCAATATTTATATATGTAGCGCCAGGCCTACTAGCTGTAGCTTCTTTTTGAATTCGTGGGTCCCGTTTTGTTTCTATTCGCCGGTTTTTATGACCAAAATACCCCTGCTCATTACTTTCTCCAATTTCAATTTTTTGTCAAATGGTGCTGTCTTATATAGGAGGGGCCGTTTGGCTGGGCTTAAAAGAAGCGACTTATTGCTTAAAGTAAAGAAGTGGATTATAAGTGATAAGTTGGTTTGGACTTATAAGCTATTTAAGTGTTTGGATAAATTCATTAAAATTCACGACTTATTAGGTATAAAAATTGCTAAAATAATAATAAAATATCATAAACTATATTTTAGAATGATCCTACACATTGTTGTGAAATTAAATTTCGAAAAAAAAATAAGTCAAGAAAAAAAGCTAGCATTTCTAACTTCCAAAATTTCAGCTTATAAGTCGCCAGAAGTGCTTCTAACTTCTTTACACAAACACTCCGCAAGAAGTAGAAGTTGGCTTATAAGCTAGAAGTCGGCTTAAAAGCCGTAGCCAAACACCACCATAACTGGGTGCTGTGGGGGCATTTTAGTAATCTTATGAACAGTAATTTTTCTAGATAATGGGATAGGAATAGAAGATACTGAAGTATTACTCTTATTCACCCATGTAGAGAAAAAGTAGGATCCATTTTGAAAGAATATTTATTAAATTTTGAATTTATTCTTTTAATTGTCACTATCAATATTAGAAAGATCAATTTATTCTTATTCTTATCTAGTCCGAAATAATTCTACATTATATTACCTTACCGAAAAAACACAACTACAATGAATAAAATTACCAATATATCTATATTCTATTGCAATTTTTCGGTTCTTTTCTCAAGTTGGAAACCCACCCCTTTCAGCTTCAGGTATTTCCTTCCAGGGTCGGGCTTTTCTTCTTGTATTTGGGCCTTAGTAGTTTGGGCCTCAACAATATCATTACCGAAAAAGATACAAATACAAGCAACAAAACAACCAGCTATAAGCTATTCAAAGTCTTACTTCTCACTGGTGGAATGGAACAGAGGACGAAGGATATGATTTTCAAATCTAAAATGATGACAGAAAAGAGAATTAGATTTGAGTTATTCTATTATTTTTTAAAGAGAATTTGAAAGAAATTTGTGGAATTGAAAGCAATTGAATAATAAACACAAGAAACACAAGCAAATCCGATTAATAAGAATTTTCAACTACTTGCTATCGGCATGCTACAACAGTGAAACTGAATTGTAATTGTATCTAGATAGCAATGAACCTTACTGAATTAAGATATAATGTAAATTTGTAATACATTGAGGTAAGCTAGCCGAATCCTCTGAGCTTTGAAACTAAATAACAAAGGGATCATTGATTATGATTTCAATGTTCGCTTCTTCATCTCTGATTACAATCAAGTAGCTCCTTCCTACATATCCGATCCATCCAGCAATATAAAAGAGCAGAAGCCCTGGAGTGACGAACTGACCCCAGTGTATTTGATCCCTACTCATTATCAAATGCAGCTACCCGTCTGATCCACACAGCCTTCCTTGCATTCCTTTGTGATCAAACCAGCAGATATAAATCTTCAGAACTAAATCCATGCACTCTTTCTAGACCTTAAGTTCCATTTTTGTTTCAAAAAAGATGATAAATATAATTTTAGTAGCATCTCATACAATTAATAACTTATAGGTCCGTGGCAAAATAAATAAATAAATAACTTGTAGGTCATGCACATTACCAATACTACGGATTCATACAACTCGCAAAATGTAGATGCAACAAATAAATAAAGGCCCTTAATATTTGGCCTTAACAGGGCAGTACTATCAATTTCAGCTAGAAGTATACCAGAAAGCTGTACACACCCTACACTACTTCTGTGGCATCCATGGGCAAGATAGCCCCTTAAAGCCGGGGTCTCGGTGCAAGTGTGAAGGGCTGGTCAATTTTAAACAGGCGCCATATGGTAGCCTATAGTATATTCTGATGTTTTAATGATTAAAAGAGAGGAAGCAATGATTGATCGATCATAAATTCTTACCTATTTTACTATATCAACAAGTAACCTGGTTACACCGACAAAAATTTGGGAGGACCTAATAAACTAAAAGCATGCAACTTAAATAGCACAAGGAACATACAAGTAACTTTTACAATGAAGTGAAGGGTTTTCTATGGACATATAATCAAGAAGCTACAAGATCAGGGGTGTACTCACTTTCACTATCATATGTCATCCAACCTTCCGCAGTTGTCAATTGTCACTTGCCGTGTCTGACTGTAAGGCGAAAAATGATAGCAATAAACCTCACTATAGTATAGGAAATAGAAGATTCTATGTTTCAGCGTCTAATAATATGCTAAAAAATTAAAGGCGCGAATGCAGAATCGAATTCAAAATCACATTTAAGATAATTCAACTGAAAGAAATCAGGCTCAACACCACAAAATCACCTACAAGTTTAACACTTACTGATTCAGTTGCATGAAAAATCAGCTGGTCTTAATCCATGTAATCCCACTGTATGCTCCTATTCTAATTAATCATTTGATAATCCACCAAAACTATATCAGTGCATATCGGAAATCAACTATCTGGTCTATTTCATCCACTTGAGTACAAGGTCACGAATAGATTGTCAACTTGACATAGCTACCGATCATGTATAAATCATTTCAACAATTTTTAAAAAAAATCTCAAAGAAATTTATTTTCCAATCACATGTATCCTGCTTCCCTCTTTATGTGTTTGTAGTCTTCTTTCTCCTTACATAATAACTTACAATCTTTTTATCATCACCAACTCTACTAGATTCTCCATTCTCACTCCAAATTTCCCCTAAAACCCTTTTCCCGCTATTCTGTAAACCCCCCTTAAACCCTATTCCACCCTTCTCGATCTTAAACTTCAATTTCGGTCTCTTCACCGGCAACATTTCCCTCTTCCCTATCTCCACGTTCTTCCCCTCCACCGCAACTCCCATTTCCTTATCAGCGGTAAAAGGCCAATACTCCCTTCTCTTCACCTCCAATCCCCGAATCTCCGGCATCAAAGGCAGCCATTTCGGAACATAACTCCTCCGATTCTCACAATTCTCGTAACACGTGTTGCTAATTTTATCTCTTAAACGCTCCCTCCGCAACGGCTTAGCGAAGGGAATCTCATCAGTATACTTAACGAACTTCATTACATCAGTCAGAAGCCCGGAGCTACAGAACCCGAAATTGACACCCGACCCGCCGGGAAAACCCGTATTGGAATGAAGATGTTCGAGCGCGGCGACGATGTCGACGACGTTCGACTCGGTTCTTCCGGCTGAATTGGCGGCTGAGACGGCGCCGGAAGCGATCGCCTGAAGGTACTTTCCGGCGATATCGGTGATGACTGAGAGGGCAGAGTTTTGGACGGACTTAAAGCCGACTGAACGGCATATTTGAGCGACGGCGACTCTTGTGACGGCCAAATGGTACGGAGATGATTGTGATGTCTGGGATTCAGATTTCATGGTGATATTGGGGCGATGATTGCTCGCGGAGCTTAGGGTTTAGACTTCAATTATATTTATAATCAAAAAATTATAGACTGTTGTTTGGGCTTCGTTGGTTAAGATACGCAACCGTACATTCGTCATATATAATGGGTGGAGTGTTCGACCCACAGCTAGGTTTTTCTTTTTCTTAACTTCATACAATAGAAAAGATAAAGAGACTATCCATGATAAACCTAGTCTAATAAGATATGCAACTAATAGACCGAATAATTATATAAGAGATATAAATAAATAAGAACAAATTTTTGAATATAGATGTAATTTGGAAATTCTATAATAGTACGAAATTTGAAATAGTCATGACATTAGTTGCACTTTACAAATAATTAAATAAGAAACATAAATGAATAAGAACGAATCTATTGCACTTTATAAATGATTAAATAAAAAATATAAATGAATTTATTCAAAAAAAAATATAAATGAATAAGAACGAATCTATGAAGTGAAAACTCAGAAAATTCATCCACTCTTGTATAAGTATTGTATCATTCTAGTTAGCATCTTTCGAAATCGAACAAGATTACTGCACTAATTGCATTAACTTTTTAACAGACATCTCTTACATACAAGTACTGCATCCTCCTAACTAGCATATCTCGGAATCGAATAAGAACATTGTACTAGCCGTCGAGGACCGCATCCTCTTAATTAGCATCTTCCGAAATAGAGTAAGATTTCAACACTAATTATCGAATTATAACTGTGTTGCCTCTTTAATACACCTCTTATGCAAGATTTTGTGTTACCTCTTTAAATACACCTCTTATGCAAGATTTTGACATGTTAAACAATGAACTGACTTTCAATTCCTAGTATGACAGTGTTACGGTGACAAAACATTTGGATCGTGTCTTTTTCTTTAAATGTTGATATTTGTTGTAGTATCCAGATAAACTATTCATGTTAAACCTTTAATAAGGTATGCTATCAACTGGAAGATTAAATAAGAAATATAAATGAACAAGAACGATTTTTTTTGAAACATAAAGGTAACTCATAAAATTCATACAAGTACGAAAATAGCTATAACATATGTTGTATTTTATAAGTGATTAGATAAGAAATATAACTAAATACGAACAGATTTGTTGCACTTTCTAAATGAGTAAACAAGAAATATAAATGAATAAGAACGAGTCTTTGAAACATAAAGATAACTCCAAAAATTCATCTACCCTTATACAAGTAGTATATCATCCCAACTAGCATCTCCAGGAATCGGATAAAATCACTGCACTAACTACAAACCTATAGATGCATTACCTCTTTTAACAGATATCCCTTGCATACAAGAACCGCATCCTCCTAACTAGCATCTCCCGAAATCGAATAAGATCACCGCACTAGCTGCCAAGTACCGCATCATCATAGCTAGCATCTTCCAGAATCGAATAAAATCTCAACACTAACTACCAAACTATAACTGTGTTAGCTCTTTTAATACACCTCATCTGCAAGATTTTGACATGTTAAACAATGAACTAACCTTCATTTCCTAGTATGGGTAGTGTTATGGTGATAAAATATTTGGACCATGTCTTTTATTTTAAATGTTTGATATTTGTTGTACTAGTTTGATTAAAATAATTACTTATACACATGCATCAGTTATATTGTTCTAAAAGTCAGTGATTAATCACGATTAATTCATGTCATGTCGCTCATCAAATTGATTAAATCTCCAATTATGCAATTAATCACCCGATTAATCTCTTATCAATCCTATTCATCTACAATTATTTCTTGTTCTATTTCTTTACTGATTAAATCCGATTCTTACTTTTTACAACACACCTTAGCCCTAATAATAAGGAGGTGACTGTTTCAGCTTGTCGGCAATATAGTTTCATAATATGTGTTTGCTAACTTGTTTGGCTTCACTAGATTACTTACTAGTATTAGATGGATTAAAATGATATATATTAACTTTTATTTCTTAGAACATTGATCTTAAAAGGATATTAATATTATCTTTATTTATATTAAATATATGGATAGGTTGAACTTGTATAACATATTTCGGAAACACTTTCGCGTGAAAAATAAGTTAACTTCTTGGACTTACTATTTAATTTTTTGTTAAAATTTTTTAAAAAAAAATATCTAAATCAAGTAAAATATTTAGATAATAGAATTGCCGATTAACTCTGACTCATAAAACTTTTAATGCCCACTTATAGTTTCAAAACTAATATATGATACATTACTTGGACTTGTCTTTATAATACTTCTAATAACCTATGATATTTTAATAGATGACACACCACTGACAAATTATGAACTCATCGGGTAGTTGTAATCTTAACGAGATGTAAAAGTAACTTATGTCACTTTAAATTTTAGATTAAATACAAAAAATTTGGCTTTACAAAATTCTGAAATTATGCAAAACTTTTAGTCTTTTAGTTTATTCAATTTGTAGTTTGTTCTGACTTGTTATCTTGTTTGGCTTGTGTTAGGGCATGTGCAATGGGGGACTAACTCCCTCCTCGATCCACGTAAAAAGGACCTGGGTCTTTGATTATTAAATATTAATTTTGCAGCATTGAGCATTTGGTAGAAAGGGACCTGGGTCTTTGATTATTAAGTATTAACTTTGCAGCATTGAGCATTTGGTAGAAAAGTGGCTAGGACCTCTATGATGTCCCTGGTCAGTTGGTGCAGACTGTATGTATAAATTAATATTTTAATCTTTCGTCTCTCTGTTTTTGCTTAAGCAAAACCCACTGAAAAGTGGAAATTTGTAAAAAACCAATTCTTGCCTAAGGGGCACAGAAATGAGAAAAAAATTAAAAGAAAAGTGGGCTTCCTATTGTGGATGCTCTTATGCCCAAAACCAGCATGACAAATTTTTATCTGAATTTAAGCATACGAATAATTATCATCCCTATTTTCACTAAACTTTAATCCTAAATCTGTCCATGGATGCTATTTATCTCCCCCGGCGTGACAGATTTTCGATTCGATGCTATTTATCTCACTTTTTTTACTGTACGCAGAGGATTGAACTTTGGCAAGATGTTGTGTCATTTCATTTGTGCCTGTGTTTAATTGGAAAAAACAAATATTAAAAAAAAAGCGCAACAAGTACCCGTTCTTCTTTTCTAGCTATCTCTCTACGCAAGCAAGGCACCTTAAAAACACACATCTAAAACACACGCACACGCGCACACACACTCTGTATCCCCCGGAGCTTCCTCCTCAACTTTGGCAATCCATCAACTTCTGTACTCATACATACATCATGAGACTAGTCGTGCCTTTGCAGGGACTCATAGTTCACGGAAGAGGCGGTTTAGTATTAGGCTCACTCCTACCTTGTGCTCTCTTCTACTTCCTGCAATTTCACCTCAAACGACACCGTTCTCCTGCTAATTCCACTCCATCCTCTTCATCTTCGTCGCCAATCCGCGCGCAGTTGTCATCTAGGGCCAGCCCAATCGCTAAGCCCAATGAATCGCCGTATTACATTGGAATGGACATGGTGCGCTCCGATCCGTATCACAGTCTCCGCAGTCCAGATGGTATCATTGATCTCGGGATTGCTGAAAATAGGGTATCGATTTTTATTTGTTTTTTTTTATATGTTTATATAATTGATCATGTAGCACTTTCCTAGTATGCTGTATTCGTTGTTGAAATGTCCATGTCATATTCTACACCCGAACAATTCGTGCACCCAAACTCGAAAGTGTTGCATTAGTAGGTTTTTTGCTTAGTTTCGAATCGAGATTTTTGGAATGTAGGTGATGTTTGGTATTATTTTCTGTTTTTAGTTTTCGAATTTAAAGGTGTTTGGGAACTGTTTGTCAAAACAAAGTTTGGAAAATAGGATACACCATTTTACTTGATTATGTAGAGTAATTGAATCTTCATGTTTAGTCAGTAGGAAGGTTGAAGATATCGAGAGAGTTTTAGATTTAGATAACTATTTTATAGTTCCCCAAAAAAAAACTTGTTTTCTATTTTTTAAGGAACAAAACCACATTTGTTTTGTGAAAAACAATTCTATAGCCAAACATGCACTCATGTTGTGTTTGGTTGGCGAGGATGGAATGGAATGAATAAAAACAAATGAAAATAGAAGAGGTAGGAGTGAAGTTTTGAAAAAAAATGAGTGAGTGCAAAATTGTTATGATGAGATTTGAGAAGAGATCGAGTATAGGAGGGAATGAAGCATTCTTTCTCAAACTGATGGTGTGGTATCTAGTATAGGGTGTAAAGAATGGAATGGAGGAAGGAATGGAATTTATAAACAATTGACCAAAACATAGTTCAAATTTCATTCCATTCCTTCCAAATTAATTCACGCCAACCAAATACAACATTTCTGTTATAAGATCATGGTATTACATAATGAATCTTTACATGAACTTTTACATTTCCTGTAAGATATTTCAAATTAAAACACTAGATTTTCGTGTCATTACAAATCGTTGGGTCTCTCATTGTAGTTAAATTTTACAGGCAAATATCCTATTAAGGTCTAAACCATGTTTAAGACATTAATTTTGGTAGTTATGCTATGTTTTGATCTTAATTATTTGATCGTGTTATTCGGTTGTAGTTGTCGTTGGATTTGATTGAGACTTGGCTTCTTCAAAATTCAAATGATTCCTTACTGCAAGGAGGCTTGACAATTGGTGGTCTTGCTACCTACCAGCCATTTGATGGATTGATGGATATGAAAGTGGTAATTGTACAAATAAATCATTGTTGATTATATTTCATAGATCAACCATATGATTTCTCAATTTTGATGATAAAATCTAATGTAATTTATGTTCACTTCATTTGACCGATTATCAGATGTGGTGCCAAATAATAGTGTTGATTCATTGGTTCATAATACTCTTTACATTGTAAAAGTTAACCTGAGGTTATATAAGTTGTAACTAAGGTTTATATTATTTTGATTCTGTTGTGTAGGCAATGTCAGGTTTTGTTTCTGAGGTGATTGGAGGAACAATATCATTAAACCCATCTCAACTGGTGTTAACATCTGGTGCAACCCCTGCTGTTGAAATACTCTGCTTCTGTTTAGCTGACCCCGGGGATGCATTTCTCATTCCAGCACCATATTATCCTGGGTAATCTTCCTTATATGAAACATATATATCAATCTTTTCCTTTTGTCACTTCGTGTGAGAATATTCAGTTTTTTGTTTTTTTGAAATAATAATGAGCTGTAATATGGATGCCATTTCTCAGGTTTGACAGGGATGTATTATATCGGACAGGAGTGGAGCTGATTCCTGTTCATTGTGGTAGCTCTGATGGCTTCATGTTGAGTAAAAATACTCTTGAACAAACATTTAATCAGGCAAGAAAACGAGGGAAAAGAATCCGTGGGGTTCTGATATCAAACCCTTCGAACCCCGTTGGTAATATACTAAACAGAGAGTTGCTCTACAATCTCTTAACATTTGCCGAAGAGAAGAATATTCATATTATATCAGATGAGGTATTTGCTGGGTCTGTTTATGGAAATGAAGAGTTTGTAAGCATGGCCGAAATTCTGCAGTCGGAAGATTTTGAGAAGGAAAGGGTCCACATAATATATGGGCTGTCCAAAGACCTGTCTCTTCCTGGATACAGAGTAGGGGCTATTTATTCCTGCAATGAAAATGTTTTGGCTGCTTCTAAAAAGTTGACAAGATTTTGTTCCATCTCAACTCCAACTCAGCAGCTACTAATTTCAATGCTTTCGGACAAAAGGTTCATTCAACAATATATAAAGATCAATAGAGAGAGGCTGACAAAAATGTATGATCTGTTTGTGGAAGGATTAAAACAATTGGGGATTGAGTGTGCAAAGAGCAGTGGAGGATTGTACTGTTGGGTCAATATGAGTGGATTAATCAGTTCACGTGATGAGAAAGGAGAACTTGCCCTTTGGCACAAACTCCTAAATATTGCTAAGATAAATATTACTCCAGGATCAGCTTGCCACTGCATTGAGCCTGGATGGTTCAGGTGTTGTTTTACTACCTTACAAGAAAATGATATTCCTATTGTCATGGGCAGGATTCAGAAAATTACTCCAATAGGCACATCTCAAACTGGAATCCCATGATTATTGTATTATAGGATTCTGTTCATATCTATAAAGATCATATAAACATGATAGGTATCTCAAGGTTTGACACATATTCAGAGCATAATTGCATTGTGAAGGAACTCATATTTTAGACATGTGATATATGAAATGAAATGAAATTAATGTGGACAGCAGTCTGAAGGAGACTTTCAACAAAAGTGGCATTAACTAAAATTGCAGAGGGACTTTCTTAACTTGGCTTCAGTTGCAGGTGCTTCTTCCACTTGCCCTGTATTCTTTTGATCTTGTTGACACTTCCGACCATGCAACAACCGAGGGCACTTTTCTTCATAAATTCCTGCAAGTAAGATATGCAGGCAAGAGTATATCCTTGTAAATATTGTAGAAAATAAGCAAAAGGTACCTTTGAATTATCTGTTTTATGTCGTTATTATGTTCGAACTTGATGAAATTAAGATTCAGTTTTTGTGATGTTGAAGAGACTCATTGATGCATTATGCTTTTGGTATTGGTATAAAGAGAATAATTTGTAAAAAAGTGAGATTATTCATAGCAAAGAAGTTCAAATTGTGAAATTACCATGGAGTGATTCTGGTCTCGCATTAAAATAGCTTTCCTGTGGTAGCTTCTTTTGCGACTGATCAATATTTGCTCCCCAAGAGTTAACGGCCTCTTCACTACAAGTTTTTGGTCAAGTTCATAATTCATGTCTGAAACCCTGCTTGGCAGTGTCTGTGGGGTAGTATGTGTACCCTTCTCGCATCCAACCTTTTCCTGGAAACTTGACTTGCGCAATAACAATGGAAAGAGACGTTCTAAAATTGGAGTGTCGTCTAGGCTTGTATTACCTGTTGCATAGCTGCTTGTACTGCTGTCACTCTCATATATAGGAGAAAAGGTTGCTTGTAGCTGAAGATTGTTCCCATTCATCAGACCATTTTCTACCACTGGAACAGCATTAGATATTGCCAGAGTTGGTATTAGTCGATTGGCCAAAAGCGATGGAGCTAAGCTGATCAACTCCACGTCTTCAAAACCCCATGCATCAAGGTATGAATCAATTATTTCATCTTTTTCATCATCACCATCACATCCATCATCATCATCTGCATTATACGAAATATTCTGGGAGTACACTGTAGGTCTAGGTGATTGAGAATCACGTAGCATAGGTGGTGGTAAGTGCACTACTGGACCTGCATCTGGCATCTCATGTGGGAAGCAATGTAGAGGTTTTCCTGGCATTTCTTCCCACTGGATTAATGAATCCAGGGCGGTCAGCTTGACTGGAGGCAAAGCAGTTGGACCAACTGGTGCAATATGCTTCCAGTCCGTTTTAGGGAGACCTGGTCTTACTTCCCAAATAAATGGAACTGAAGCTGGCTGTTTTATTCGCTGCCGGGTTGAACTTTGGGACAAAAATTGGTTTGCTACCATTATGCCTAAAGCGAAAATTTGATCTAATAGCTTGTGCTGCCCAAACATATTTGTGCTGGCCATATATACAAACCTGTAGGTAATACCGGGTTAGAGAACTTGGAATCTATTAGTTACGGATACCAACTGCACTAATATTAAGTAAACGACATTAGGCAGAGCTGCTCTTATAAACTACTGCGCTTTTGTGTTGGACACATAAAAGGGTGGTAATGTGGTATTAGGTTCTTGTAACTACTGTTGAACAATCTGCGTTAAACCAAACAACAAAACTATGCTGTTTGTGTGTAATGAAAAAAGCGTGACAAAGCAAAAGATAAGGAGCAAGTATAACAATAACAAAACCCGAGTCAGCGCTGCCTCACCGTATGCGTAGAACGATCGCTTCCCAGGATAAAACAGATTTCGATGGCACCACCAGCAAGCCAGAAATCGAGCAAGAATAATTAACCATAACATTCTATAGGAATATATACAAGTGTGGAGAGACTAGTGTGTTATTCTTGTCTATAATTAAATAACATCAAATATGGAATAAATTATGGAATCGGTGTAAAACTTGTTAACTACTCTATTCCATAAATAATCAGAAATAAAATCAGATTAAAATTTGCAAGCTACTATATTCCATATATAATCTGAAACATGATCAGATTAACGCATGTTATAAATTTGAGCCCAATTTCATTAAAAAATTATAATTTCCACTAAAATTATAATTTCCACTTTTATGGAATATCTTTGAATCATCGTATCACCTTAGTCATAATTACTCGATATGACTTGCCAATATGAACTAAAACTCATATTTTCCAACAACTACTCCCCCATCTGCCGATAGCCAGTTTTAACATGAATCGCGATATATATCAAGATATCATTAGCAAGTTACATGAACCTTTTCAAAATTTTATTTCTGAACAAGAAGCAATCATTAGGCATATAGAAAAGTACACATCGTTATTTCATACTGTAGTAAAAAAGGTTCTCTGGAAATCTGTCTAAACTCAGGAAGTTTTGGTTAACATGTTTATCTCATTATCTGCTATACATCTGTTACCCCATGTAGGTTCTTCTTCTTCATAAGAAATCAGTATAATAAAATATTAGTGCAGATAAAAAGAAAAAGAGTTCTTATTGGAAATGCTAATTTGAAATCCTAATATACAGAGTAATATATATTACAAAAGGTTGCCAAACAAAATGTCATTACAGTGGTTGATAATATGGCGCATATTAGGCTCAAATTTGTGGGCAAGTTGAAGTCTGTTGAAGGTCCTCCAACTTGCATCACCACACATTTGACCTTAATTTGTTGGGAGGCAGCAAAGGCGATTGCTCTGGCCCCCAAACAGCGGCAGTGGCCATTTATTGGGCTTTATGCAAGCTGTTTTACTTCGCCCTACACACCGTTCTTCTACTATCTGCAAGTAATGTTTGATATATCTGCCAGCTAGCTAGCCCTGCTAAGCAGCTTCTTAAGGTTGAAAGGTCGTTAGCTAAGAGGGGTTTTAAATAGCCTGAGCATAATTATTCGAAACCGATCCGGTCCATCTAATATAAATCGTCCAAACTGAAATTTTCGGGTTTTTAAGAGTATGTTTCATTATTAGATACCGAAATTTTTTGTTTAAGTTGGATTTTCACCTTGACTGTAGATAACTGAAACGTCTACATATATTTTATAAATAATATATTTATAGTTTAGGTTAAATATTTAAGTGCCGTCCATTTTCTCTTGTTGTTTATTCATTTGAAAATCATTTTCTATTCTTATCTACATCCTTATGCATCTGGTTAATAATTAATAATTTTTAATTAAATGAGTTATTTTTCTTCTTAACAACAAAAAAAGTAACGCATAAAACTATTATTTATTGAGAGTTATACAAATGTCATCTTTATTTTCTAAGTGTTTTGTTGAGAGTCAGATAAAAGTAACACATAATTTTTATTTTAGCTCAGTAAGAAAATATAATTAAAAAAAATTCGCATTAAGCCGAAATTGAACTAAATCAATCCGTTAAGAATCGATTCGATTTGGATTGATTTTTTATAACATTCGGAGTTTGAGTTCAATTTCTAGATGTTCAAAATCGAAATTTTCAATTTGGTTTGATTTAGACTTTAAAACTGTCCAAACTGAATTATGCTAACCCTGTTATTAAAAGTAGAAAATTTGTTCCCTGTTCTTAAGATTAGGAAATCTGTTTTTAAATTAAGCCGGATCCTTGCTAGATGATCAATTTATATATCTTCCCACTTATTATCAAACTGTAGCAGCATATGTAGAGAACCAACTGAATCAAATTCAGTGTGGAGAACAACAAATTACCAGATTACAAAAATAATATGTTCACATGGTATGTATATGAACGAAAATGTTCTATTGAATATTTGATTCAATCATGTCTTATATATAAAATATAAACATTATATAATTACAACATACAGATCAGATTTGAAGGCAAAACAAAACCTCGCAGATCTGATCCTATGACTTCAATCTATCAAATAACACTAAGAACAAGATGATGGTATCAACTTATAACCATCAGAACTAAAAAAAAAACCAAGTGAAAAACAATACCAACGGGATTAAAACATGGCGAAGAAGAGCACTTGAATAGCCCAAGTGGTGGGTTTATCCTCTGTTGTCCCAAGACACTTTCGACTCCGGCTCATCCGCTCAAAATTAGCTAGCACAATCATGTAATTTTACGAATCTATTAAAGTCATCACAATGTAATACGGCCTTGGCGTTCATCTCTCTTTCAAATCTCCATATGTAATTCAGACCTACCAGCAACTCAGTTATGGCATCTTCAGTCTTCTCCTGGTTGGCAAAATAGAGTGTTTGCAACAAAAGAACATTCGTCTTCGGGGTCATAGTTTGCTGCTCGAAGCTCCTTTCACTTTGCCACTTTATCATGTTATGCGCCAAGGGTGACAACCAGCCTAGTATCTTCCCTAAAGCATCTTTCCATTCTCCAGCAAGAACTGGATCAGTAGCCGCGAATCCTACCCCTTTTAGTCTTCCTCGGAGTGACCACCTAATGCTTTGTGGCAGCATCGCGTAGAGATCATCCCTTGCATCAAATCCAACCAAGTGTGGTGACCTTATCATCTTCTCCATCACAATGATCAAATTTGAGTAATGTAGAGCTAGAGCAGCCGCGCCTAGTGTACCTGTCGGTGGTTTTATTATCTTAGAGTTTAATTCAAATAATCCTGGTGATTTTTCTTGTTGCTTCGTGTTCTTGATCATGATCAATGGTCCAGAAACCATGCTGACAGAATTATCAAAATGGTTTTCAGATGGATAGACAGCTGCGGAAGCAGAGAGGCTTCGAGGCAGAGAAGTGACTGGAATTGTATTTGCATGGCCTGTTCCAAAAACAAGCTTGATCCGTGCAAGAACCGTGAACACTGATCTTGCGAGCAGGATTGTAACTTTATCAAAATTCCGATTCCATAAAGACTTCTCCTTCTTATACTTGACCTCCTGTCTCTGCCAAGCTAATTTCTGCTGTTGATCAATGATCTTAAGCTGCTTGATTGACGCCTCGTGTTCCTTGCACGACTTCAACGATTTCTTCACAACATTTTCCACCGCAGAAAGCTCCTCCAGCTCTTTGTAAAGCGTCGCTGTTGTTTTGACATACTTGTCCATTTTCCTGATTTTGGCTTCCATATCTCTCCAGCTCATGATCCAGTGACAAGGATCACACCCTGTTCTAGCGAACTCATCAAACAAGCGATCAAACGACTGAAGATTCAAGTCATGGCACCGCTTGCTCATCACCGACAAGGACTTGACTAGTAGTCCAAGATTCTCCACCATCTCCGCGCAAGCAAGGCTCAGAAGAAAACATTCATCACTGGACACAATCTTGTGAACGCCTTCGAGTGAAACAGATTCTGTTCTAAGATGAGCTATATTCTTATCAGACAGGGATCGCCATAGGTGTATGAGTTTGGACATGAGGCTTGTGATCTCCAAGGCCAAGACTCCGACATTCGACGTTTTCTTAACCATATGCTTGGTGTTTGCAGGTGTGGAATTGAGAGTGCTTGATACCCTCTTCTTCACCTTGAGTAGCCATGCTTCGAGTGCCATGGACTTATTCTTTACAGAGCAAATGATGAAGAATGAGGTGGAGGAGTAGTTAAAGAAAGATAAGGTGTGTGGAAGATAATAATGTGGGGGTGATGGCACTGGGAACAAGTTTGAATGGGGCTTGAAAAAGAGGTGCAGGGAGTTTGTAATAATTCAAGTGCGGAGAAAGGAGTGGTGTTTGGGGCTCGTGGGGTGTTTGAAAGCATTGCATACAATAGACTAATGAGAAATACACCAATGACAGAGAAACTTGTTTGTTCAACATAAATTATATAACTTGTGGCCACATGACATGGAGGTGCAAACGGAAAGAAGAGTGAACAAACAAATTAACGCATTTACGTGCAAAATGCGATAATGGTCCGATCTCGTCTCAGATCCCGACTGAACTGAAAAAATTAGTAAAATTCATCATTTAACTAACGTCTCATCATTTTCTTCAATAAAAGTTTATTACTGGATACCCTGTCTAGGATTATTTCCTAGAAATCTGCCGACTAGCTCCATAGGAAACACAGGTAGGTAAATTGGACTAATCGAGCGATAAGACCCGGTGGTTGAGAACTTTTATGCGATACGCACGGATTGGAACCCGATCTCCTTTCTTCAAATCATCTCACTGTCTATTCAACTCGGGTGAACGTCCGGGATCTCATCATTTTAAAAGATGATAAAAGAAAAATTGTTGAGCATTGCCTTCGATTTGAATATTAAATATTTTAACTTGGAGTGTTTCAGGATCATGATTCCGCCGTAGTGTAGATATAGGGGTCGTTTGGGTTAGCTTAAAAAAAGTGATTTCTTGCTTATATTAAAGAAGTGGAGGAGAGAAGTGAAAAGTAAAGAAGTTAATAAAGTGTTTGGAAAACAAGCAGAAGCTGTGAGAGAAGCTAGCATTCTTATCTTTTTAAAAATGCTTCTACTTCTTTATACAAACAGATCAAGAGAAGTAGAAGTCAGAAGCATTCTGCTTCTCTCAACCAAACAGGGCCATATATAGAGAATTACAGATTCTTTAAAGCTTGGGGTTGGAATTGTTTTCAAGTTGCGAAATGCTAGGGTTGGAGTGGTCAATTTGGATTAATAAAATGTGGTGGTTTAATTTCCTTATCGTATCTTTGAGTGGGCAAAAGGTTCCACTCGGATTTGTTTAGATACTGCATGATAAAGATACCTCCTGTGTTCAATTGTT
The DNA here is from genome assembly GCF_001625215.2 of Daucus carota subsp. sativus. NCBI lineage: Eukaryota > Viridiplantae > Streptophyta > Magnoliopsida > Apiales > Apiaceae > Daucus > Daucus carota. The sequence goes on along the minus strand of NC_030384.2, from coordinate 36,103,743 downwards.
AGTGCTGAAATTTCTTCTTCGTACACTCACATCAAAGCAAGTTGGTGTTCTTTCTTCATTCCTCCATTAGATCAGCGGAATAGGTTGTGCATATGAAATTAAAATCAGATGTTAATCGAAATTGTCACTCTTTTAGGGTTTATCAAGTCATTTACGAGTTCGAATATCAATATTTGTATTTCAAATATCTTATGTCTTCATTGAGAGTTGAAGCATAGAATGCTTCCTCAGGCTAACCGTATACGTACGCATGAAATCAAACTTATGCTCCCTTTTCGTCAAAAACCCAATCATTTTGCTTCTGACCCTAAGTTTATTCTTTTACTCATTTTCTAAACTCCATCCCAAATCACATTTTAACAAACCACGTGACCACCTAATATCAGTGTTACAGAAATCGGGAATCGGACCTAATCAGTTGAGCTACCGATTCAAGGATTAATCAGAAATCGGGGATTAATCGGAAGGATTAATCGGAGTTAAAATCGGGGGCTTATTTTAATATTAATATATTATTTAATATTTAGTTATTATTATATTAGCTATTTAGTAACTAATATATTTACTATATTCATAAACTCTATAATTATTCATATTTAAAGTAATATAGTATTTTAATTTTAATAATTTATCACATATACTTCGATTATGAAATATATATAAGGATTAATCGGATTTCAAAAATCGGATCGGTGGCTGACCTTACAGGGGATTAATCGGGGATTTATCGGTTAAATCGGGGATTTTTAGAACACTACCTAATATAGTACTCCCTCTGTCCCATTTTAACTGATGTTTGACTTTCTAGCACGTATATTGAGATGTAAAAAAATAATATCTACACTTAATAAAATAATTCAATTCTTATATCAAATAAAAGTTTAGGTTCTAAACTTTTATTTGATATAAATTTTATAAGAAATTATTATGTTTAGATGTGATTTTTTTAACATCTTAAAATACGTGTAAAAAAGTCAAAAGCATTTAAAATGGGACGGAGGGAGTACTCTATATTACTCCCCCGTCCCCTCATTTGTTTACATTAGGGACGGGGACTCGGGACGCATTCTAATACTTTCGTAAAACGTAGTTCAACAAATATTTTGAAATTTTTTTCTTCTGAATAAAAATTTGATGTTAAAATTTTTATACAAAAAAGAAAAATTTTAAAAATGAATTATAGAACTATATTTTGCGTGCGCATTAAAATGCGTGCCGAATTGTGTGAAAAAACTGTAAAGAAATGAGAGACAGAGGGAGTAACTATCAGCGTCTTATCCCAGTACATATTAACTCTCAGTAGAGCCTCCTTTAGCCTGTCCGACTTTAGATCAGAGATTAAAAGATTTTAAGTCAATTCATGAAATAACTTAGATTTGAAATTAAAAATAAACCAGAAATCGATTTCAAACCAATTTAATCAGAAATCATGTTCATCCGGAGATTTAATAGCCACAACTTTATGTTCAACTCCCTGGTCCCTCTAGAGACAGAGAGCGATTCAGCAGCCCTTATCTTCCCAACCATGGGATCAACTCCCTGATCATGGATGGGGATGGCTATTTTTGCTGCCCATCTAGCACAAAGTTATTATTGGAAGATAATTTCTCTTCTGCCTATAACTTTTTCCTGGTAGGGAGAAAAAATATTTTATCAGTCTTTGGTTCGTTGATGGCTGATTAAACTCTCCCTGGCCGGGGCCAACCCCCTTCTGTGAATACGTAGATCTGAGAGTGTCTACAGATAAAATCAATTACTAAACAGAATATCTAGAGAAAACAGAGAAAAACGTGAGGGAGTTGCAAAGCATGGCCCTTCAATATTCAGTCAATCAGTAAGTACTGTTCTGCCTTTTAGATTCATTTCTCTCATCATGACCTGATGATATAACCATGCACCAACACACCCTGGGCGACCAGCCAACCACACAATCGAGGATACATGTCCCTGCACTCTCTTCACCAGTCCACCTGAGCAGGGCCGAAATGGAAGGGATATATATTGGGTGGGTGTTTCCGAAACAATCCAAATAACTGCATAATGTAAATCAACCAAGGTGGCTTACAATTCTAACCCTAATTACTACAATTAACTGCAACACAAGACATCGCACTGTATATAGCTCCACACCCAGAGGATTATCAGATCTGTGAACACATTAAAGAAATAGAACAAGTTTTATCTGGCCAAATGACAGACAAAAGAAGGCCAATTACATGCCTAGTGAGATGCGATAAGCTCTTAAAAAAGGATTAATTAAGTTAAACTAATGGCTCACACTTATTCCTTGTGTCCTACGGTTTAGGCAAAAATTTCCAACAGGGTGGTGTTCCTATAAAGATCATTCTGATTTGCCCCTATCTAGTATCTACAATCATATTTACAGAATCAAATCATTCCTTTACTACTTAATATGATCATATTTACCACCCATCTCAAGTCATTTCTTTACTCCTTAATATGATAGGTTCTTCATTAGTAACAGTACTCTTTGCATACGTGAAATCATCCAAATCATTAAGATGTAATCTTTAAAAATCAAATGTCCAAGTATAGCTGTAATGCCTTTGACATATGAGGCCATTAATATATAAGATATCTTAGTTATCTTGTTATTCTACTACTACAGTAGCAGAATGGTTGCCAACTGACATTGTCTTGTCACTTTAAGGCATTCACCCCCCATCTCAGATTCTTACTTTATTTCATAGCATGAGATTCTTCGTTTTAACTTTTAAGTATTTGTAATAGTTATCATATCCAATGCACAAATTATAGCTGATGAGACTAAATGATATGAGGTCACTGACCTAGATTATTTTAGTCACCATATTAGTTACCAGAATAGTAGCAAAATGGATCGACAGGATAGCATGGTACGGAAACCAGGTATAGATCTTATAGCTAAAGGGAGTAAGGTAAAATTGTGAAGAGAGACTGCACACACTGGACAAGGAATTGACACAATGAACTTTTAAGAAGCCTTAAAAGAATATATGGGACATAAGTATCGCAGAGGACCCCAAGCATATGTCCCAGAAATTTCTTAAGAAGATTAATAAGCAAAAATTACGCTCACTTCCAAAGCTCTAACTTCTCGTCTTGAAGCCCAAGTCTATATCCTTGTCCATCTACATAATCAAAAGTTCAATTAACTATCAAAATTGGAGTCGATAATCATAGAAAAAACTAGTCAAGTAGCACATAAGAATTTCAATTTAAAGCTTACAAATTTGGCAACTTCCTTAGCTTTCTCATCATCAAAACCAAGTGCAGCCATGATCTTGTGACCAGCTGATTCCTTTTCTGACCACACTCCCAGAAGAAAGTGAGCAGCTGTTACTTCCCCATCTTCGCCTATAGTTCACATGACATCATAATAAGCACTATCAATAACTGATATATCTCAACAAAAAACATGATCACAACTAATTTACTGCAGTTTGGAATTCCATACTGAGAGCTGAATTTCAATATCAACAGTTCAGGACAGCAACCTATACGTCAGCTAGGTTAGCAATTCATCATAAACAGATAAAGATGTGTTCACATGTGTGATGAGTCTCCTTGAGGAACTTGTTTATAAATTTTAAGTTCATTCTCCCTTGCTTTCATCAAATTGTCAAGTCATAAAATGACTATTCATTTTTCATTTATATTTCAGAAATGACAAACTTTAGTAGCATGTAATTAACTTCGTATCCAGCAATATTATATTAGAATAACAATATTATTATTATTAATATAATAAATGTAAACTTGGTTGTTACTATTAGGATGGGTACTGTTAAAGTTGCAACTATTTGACAGTTACCTGCAGTTTTTTAATTAATATATCTGATGGCCACATAAATTGGACATATAGAAATCACATCATATATATTCTACACACTAATTTCTAGCAATTTATGGTAAAACAGATTTACACAAGAATTATATACATTGCAACAATTAATAGCTTGCAAAACTATGATTGAACTCTTCATGTGTGCTGCTTCAATACAGGTCCGTTTTATATCTAACCATTACCACTGTATATAATTCTTGTGTAGATCTGTTTCATACTTTTGTGTTGTTTTACTTTGTTTTGTTTTGCTTTATTTTACAATTCTCTTTATTCTAGTTATATATCATACTAGCTTATAACCCGTGCAATGCACGGGCGGTTAACATATTTGTTATTTTATTATATATATTTTAAAGTTACCTAATTTTATTGTAAAAATAAAATTATGATAGAATAACATGGTTTAATAGATTTTTTACTTAACAATTGGATAAATTCTTCATAGTTAAGTCCGTTAAATGGCTAATTGAAAATTAGGTCGAACATATATATTTTAATGAGAATGTTAAAATATTTTCTTTTACATGTTATAATTTAAGGTGGCCTATAAACTCAGATATAAACTAACCAATCAACCTTTGATATTTAGTTAATAATAATTAATAATATGGTATAAAACATACGCATGAACCAAATACCTCCCCATCATACTAACCTAAATTTGATGTTTTGGTTTAATTGATAATAAAAAATATACTATAACATGTTATAAATTTAAGAGCTCCGTGGGTCGAATACCAAACGATTCACCAAACTCAACTAACTGACCAACCAAGTGAATTTTTATTTTTGGCTTTAATAGTGTAATAATATATAGTATATGACAGATTTGTAATATTTCTTTTAATATGAGATCATTAGAGTATTTAAAAATAATGTTATTAATGTATTTTGGTTGAATAATATCACATGTTATTTATTAATAATTATATTTAATGATATTATATTTTTATATATATGGCGCCCGTGTTGATTGTAAAAACTCGGTTTTTTTAGTTAGAAAATCTAAAAAAGATAAAGCGTTTTGATTAAAAAGACAATTACTATGTTGCTCGATATTATTTTAGAAGATTGATTTTTTTTTTTTATCTAAAAAATATATAAAAGATAATTTATTTTAGTTAAAAAGAATAATTGGTTATATATATAGATAGGCCCGTACTTCGGCCCAAGTACCGACCGCCCGACCAATATAATAATACTCCCTCTATTTTTTATTATTTGACTTTTAGACTTTTGGCACACATCTTTACGTATAAATATGTCGCCCATGTCCGTATTAATTGTAAAAGATTAATTTTTTAGTTGGAAAATTTATAAAAAGATAATATATTTTAGTTAAAAAAGTAATTACCATGTTTCTCAATGTTATTTTAGAAGATTGAGTTTTTTAGTCAAAAATATAAAAAAGTAATATATTTCAATTAAAAGGATTATCTGGTTATATAGATAGGCCCGTACTATGGCCCAAATTAAAAAGAATAATTGGTTATATAGATAGACCCAGAATAATTGGTTATATAGATAGGCCCGTATTTTGACCCAAGTACTGACCTACCAAACTTTTAATGTTTCAGTTTTAAAAGGATTATTATTAATTGGTTATATAGATAGGCCCGTACTTTGACCCAAATTAAAAAGAATAATTATTTATATAAATAGGCCCAGAATAATTGGTTATATAGATAGGCCCGTATTTTGGCCCAAGTACCGACCGACCGACCAAACTTTTAATGTTTCGGCTTTAATAGTATAGTATAGATATACACAAATTGTTAGTCACACACATATATATTGTACACATTAATTCTTAACCTACTCAAGATGGAAAATCAGCATCAGGAACTTTATATCATTTGAATATTTTGGTACGAGGGACCAGGAGTAGTTGTTGCCGCCATCTTCAGAATTACAATTGAAATTCGTAAGGGTATAATCCAGGGCGGATACAATATATAGGGTAATTCATGTGTTGCGTGCTTAGCTAACATTGCTAGTATATTGAAAAACTTAAGTTTGTGATTGTGCCGAGAATCGAGACCTTGATTGCTTAGTCCTTGTCCCTGAACTAAGGAGTTTGGTTTTCAGCAATTCTATTTGTAAACAGATAAATTTTTACTTTCACATTTCTGATGAATCTTCAGTAGGAAATTGTTAATATATTAAAAATTCTTTCCACATTTCTGTCGGGTTTTCTAGTCTGTGCCCATGGGCACACACTAACAACCACTTTTTAGCTAGATGGTGCATTTTGATTGGCTCCCATATCATTAATAATGATGGCCCCCTGCATGCACAAAAATCTCCACCAACCAAAATCTTCCACCTATACAAAAAGTAGTTGTTAGTGTGTGCCCATGGGCACACACTAGAAAGACCCTTCAATTAATTGTCATGTACTTGTGTCCTAAAATGAGTACTTATTACTGATTATGTTTGAACTTTGAACAATGTTAAAATTCAGTGACGTGTCATTGCTTTATATGTAGCAGTATTTCAGATGGAAAAATCAACAGCATTAAGCAACAAACTGTATTTCATTTAATCTTAGTACAAGCGCACAGCTATAGTTGCTGCCGCCATCATTAAAACCACGATTGCAATATTACCCGATGAGATCTTATAGTTTAGAAGACAGAAAGTCACCTGACTTCAGTTTCTCAGCTATAGCCCAATCAAGTGCCCGCTGAGCTGGTTCTGTGAATGGAGGATGCTCAGGACTGAAAAAGTACATGTCTGATTTTCCAAGCAATTTGACAGTCTCATCCCGAACTTTAAAAAGAGTGATACCATTTTCTCTCAAGAACTTTGCAGCTAAACTGGTTCCTAATATAAAAAAAATAATACATTTGAATGTGATTTGCATACTATGACATGCGATTTTATCACAAGCCCCTATATACAATAATTATATGTTATTTATTCTGCATAAAATATAACCATTTTTAAGGTAATATCAGGCTTCTAACAGTGTTAGTTGTCAGATACAAGCAACCACACTTCCAATCATCGTCAACTAGATTAAGAAAAACTTAACAATGAAATAATCAACCGAACAGAAAAGCAACATTATCAAACCTTCGACCAAAATTCCCATGAGAAGAGCTTCCGTCCCAGTATTAGGATACTTAAGCTTTCTAGCTTCCAATTCAGCCATTGCATACGACTTTATTGCCCTAGCTGACCATCTTAAACACACACACACACACACACAAGAAAAACATTAATCATCACTATCACCACAAATAGTAAAACAGAACATTTTACTTAATTATCCCTAGAAACAAGCATTTTAGTTTAGAATCACTCCTAAACATGATTCTGCAATACGAACAAATATTATTCAATTGAGAAATTACTTGGGAGACTTCTGCCTCGAGATTCTATCAGGTGTCCTGCAATTAAAAATGATGCAATATTAATCCAAAACTGAAATATAAGAATATAAGCAAGTCAGATTAATTGAATGTATGACACTTTTGAGTACTGCACATAGAAAATGAATAGGCAAGCTCAAACTCTTCATGTATAGTCATATCTTTTCAGTTAAGAAATTAAAAAGACTGGTTGAACTTCTTCACGAGTCATATAGGTTAATAGATTAAATAGATAGGTTGAACATTTTTATTTTTTATCTCATGATCCTTATAAATAACATGGATTTTGTTCAGTTCACCTGTACTGTAAAAAGTAGTGTGAAAGAGTAAGTAAAGTGGGTAAAGTGGTGAGATCCATTACTATTTAATTGATAGATTAAGGAAGATGGATGAAAGTGGTGGGTGAGATTGGTTTTTATATTATAAAAGTTTACAATATTTTAAAAGTTTTGAGATGTAAAGAATTGAGAAGCACATCCCAAAAAGGAAAGTGTAAAGAAATGAATGGTACAAAAGGAGTATAGAGTTAGGAGATTATAGTCTTTTAAAAAAATTGACGTTTAGAGGGGATTATATAATACCTCCTCCAACCTAGTCTTAGGGGATTATAATTATATCCAGCTATCTAATAAAACAAACATTAAGAGGGCATTGTAATTATGTGCCTGTTTGGGACGAGGGGAGAAGCACTTCTTTTCCGAAGAAGTTGGTTTCTGCTTTTCTTGTCCAGTTTGTGTAAAAAAGCAGAAGCACTTTTTAAAAGTTACAAATGCTAGCTTTTCTCTCAGAGCTCCTGCTTCTTTCCCAAACACTTTAATCACTTATAAGTCCTAATTTGCTTCTAACTTCTACTTCACTTTTTTACTTTAACTAAGAAGCACTTATTTTAAGCTCATCCAAATGGCCCCTATATCCCGCAATCCAACAAAACAAACATGAGATGACATTTTTTTTTTTGCCATAGAGATGACATATTTTAAATGACTATAATCTTTAAACCAATCTCAAATGTTTATGCAAAACAAACATAAAATAAAGAAGTTTACAGGATTATAATCTTATCCCCTGCTTAATCCTTTTATGACCCGTGTTATATAAGTTATCAAGTGAAAAGGTATATTTACTCCGCTTGACATTTTGCCTATCTACTTCAGTTCTTAACTGAAAACGTACGATTACTTAGGAAGAGTTTGAGCCTCTGCTTATTCCACTTCTAAATATCATACTCAAACCGCACAATTATAAAATCCAAGAGTGCATACTTTCAATTCTAGTCATTACAATTCTAGTTGTTATTTTGTTAATTTCAAATCCACATACATATAATCAAGTGAGATAGAAATGAGTAAGAGTTAAGTATGTACCCAGTGGGAAGACTGACGGAGATGGTGGCCACCGTGGAGGAGTGCTGTGTGTGAGTGTACTGCCGCGAATTTGTATAATTAACAGCCAATTTAGCTCCAACGAAAGAGCTAGCGAGACTAAGATGATAACAGAGTGATGATTTAATTGATTCTTGTTTACAGCAAAAATGATTACGAGAAGGTGTCGAAATGGGGAGCAGCGAGAGGGCGTGAGCAGCCATGGATATTGGATAGAATAGATGGGGAATTGGGTTTCAACTTTCAAGTATTGAAAGATAAACCCTAATTTTCTAATCTGCCCCTCTTTCTAATTTGGTGTAATAACAAGCTTTTGGATGTCAAACACCAGATTCATAATTGATTTACAGTAACTTACTAGATTTTACGGTGTAAACAAAGTACAAATCAACTTAGATACGCATAAAAGGCCCGGGCCAGTTTCTCATTCCACAATTTTTAGTTGTAGTTCGGACCGCCCGTGCATAATGGATCGGTTTCGGATTGGATCAATTTGAAATTATATTTTTAATTTTATGTTCAGATTTTTTTAATTTAGTCAATTCAAATTTGGATTTGATCAGTGTCAGAATTTTTTTAGCATAATTCATATTCGGAACTGTCAGAATCATGCTTAAGTAATCAGAATTCCAGATTCGTTTAAATAATTTAGCATGTTTTGAAACAATATTTCAACTAATTCCAATACATATTAAATTACTTAACATAACTTGAAAATGTAAATACAAACACAGTAATAAATTCACAAAAAAATGTTAATAATTTTTACATTCTATTTGTAAAAATAAAAATTATATAAATAACCAATTAATTTATGTCTAATTTGAACTTAATATTTTTAAACTTACTTGATTATGTCCATTAATTTGTTTTAAAAAAGTTAACTCAATGGTATATAATGAGTTGTTGGCGAGATAAGACATTGATATATTTTGATGTGTTTAGTGGACAATTTGATATAAAACCGGTAGTTTTTATATGATCCGTTACTTTAACCAGAATCCTGATTCCTGGGGACTCTGCGGAAATAAATAGCTCACTTGTTAGTAATCTGCCTTCTCTGGATCCGCCTCAAACGTTACATTTCAACAACAAATATAGGTACACTACTTATTCCAGTTCATCCCTGTAAATCTCGTATATCTTTTTCAAGTATGCGAATGCATTACACACACTTATTAATTTGTATCTCAAGAATCAAGATTATGGTTATAAGGTTATTGTTCGAATAATTTTAGCAGTGTGTGTAATTCTTACTTTATGTGCATGCAGATATTTATGTTGCTGATCTTGGGGTGTTTATGTTGTTATTTGAAGTGTCTGTCTACATGCATTTATAATTCTATACTTACACAGCCCCTGACCTTCTTAAAGGTAGTTTCCGGGGTTTGTGCCTGATCTGACGGATAGCAAGTAGATACTCACCATTCTCGATTAATTTATCTGATTTAGTGAGTTGCTTTAGTCTGTCTTAAGTGAATTATAAGAGAGTTTAAGTAGTGAAGCAGTGGAGATTGTTTCAGAATCCAATGCGTTCTTGGAATTCATTATCAATGCCTTAAAGTGATTTGCTTATCTGTGTTGGCTTCCTATAAAGGGCCCTTACAAATGAGTGCTTATCCAAAGAGTCTTCTATCGATTGTAGCGTCTGTGGGAGCAGTAGCCGTGTTTTTAGTTCTAGCTTCCTTGTTTATGGTCTCACAACCACCTGGGCCTACATTTGGTCGGTTTTTCTATGGGATCAATCATTCAGAGAATTTTGATAGCATGTCTTTGGTAAATGGAATTCGTGTCAACCCTCCCTCTGATCTAAATATCACGAAAGATATGGCGAAGTCAAATTTAAGTCCCGGGAAAGGAGATGAAAGTTTAGGTTCTTCTGATCCTGATGTTAAAACATTTGCAGATCCAACATTGCAGACCCAACATCCTGTGTCTGAAAATACATATAAAAAATCAATGTCAGGGCAAAATGTAAACTTAAGCTTAGCCTCATTTCATAATACAAATGTATCCAATCCCGAGGATGTGGTTGATCAACCAAGAGAAAAGTTTGGGGCATCAATTGAGGGCAAAGTTGATGGTGTTTCTTTGTCAGCCAATAAAACTGTGAAAGTTCCACAATTGAGCAAGGAGGTGTCATCTTCTGTATCTCTAGTACAGGATATAAGCAAAACCCATTCCAGTCACTCAGGTATTGCTGTACATCATATTTTCCTTTTCTATACCTGCAAGACTCTTTTTGATGAAACATGCTTCGTTGCTTTTCTTTATACTTTCGGATACTTGTTTTCATTGAGTTGGCCTATAAAGTTGTTTACTGAATTTTTCTTTGGTGTTACCAGTTTTAGTTGATATTAGACTGGCAGGCTCAGGCCTGCACTGTGTTGGCCAGTAAACTTGTTTAATTACTGAATTTCACATAGAAAAGTAATTTGTGTTATTTATGTTAAGCTTATTTGCTTCAGACAGATATCAATGATATATGGGGAACTTGTAGAATAGAATTCCTATTTCTGGCCTTCACGTATGCTGATTGTCGAATCATTCATACAATGCGGGCATTTAGACAAATATCTTCACATAGAATCATCAGATGAGAAAACCCAAACATTTCTTAGAAGTACACTAGAAAAAACAATGGCACCGTTTACTTGAGATAAAATGATAAACAAGAATTTTTGAATGTATGTCAATCCATAAATCCCTATAGTTTTTAGTGGTGCAACAGCATTGCATAAAAGAGGCAGAATCCTGCAAAGCCAAGGGGGTAGCTCTAATTCAATTATTATTCTCCGTGTTCTTGTAACCACATATTTCACTTTAATTTTGCACTGCTTTGGATGATATTATTTTATAAGTTTCAAGAAGAAGTGAATTGTTTTAGGAAGTTTAATCCATGCCTATAATGTAATCGTAATGTTGATCAGTGCACCATTTTTCATTGCTGAATCCATCTTATTGTAGCTTTAAAATAATATATTGCTCATGTATTGATTAATCAATACTGAGTATATGTACCAACATCTTAATTAATCTTTTTGTTGGCTAAATGTCAGATTGTGATCTCTACCATGGGCAATGGATATATGACCCAACTGGTCCTTTATACTCCAACTCATGTCCTGTCCTGACGCAGATGCAAAATTGCCAGGGAAATGGTAGGCCAGACAAGGAATATGAAAATTGGCGATGGAAACCAGAACAATGTGACCTCCCTAGATTTGATCCGGAAAAATTCTTAGAGTTGATGCGTGGGAAGACATTGGCTTTCATTGGAGATTCAGTTGCTCGGAACCAAATGGAGTCATTGTTGTGCATCCTTTGGCAGGCAAGTATTTTAATAGCATAAATACCTGATTAGACAAACGCGTGCTTGGATATCTAAATTTTTTGCAACTGGCCTTACCTAAAAAAGGTTATTAATGCAGAAGTGTGTATAAAGTCAGGTTTGATTTATACTAAGCCAACATCCAGATCAGCTGAAACATCATTACTTCTATATCACATAGGTTTTTCCCGATGACCCGTATTTAATTCTTCTTGTTTTTTTTTTTTTGTTGTTTTGTTTTATTGCTAATCAACTAAAGTCTTAGGCATGACGCATGAGCAGTATATCATCTATATGCCCTCTTTTATATGAAATGAAAAACAAAATTTTGCAGACCCAAAGAATTTATCATTCTTCATACTTTGTGCTCATTATTGTGCATGTATCACTTGGTGGTTTGATTCGATGCTTGTAATCAATATAGCTTCATCCCTCTTTTCATCCACCTTGAAGTATAGTGACTCGATCAGTGTATTTTAAAACCGTATATATTTGAGAGCTCTACATTGCTAACACTTGTCAAGGCGTCCTAATATTGACCTATACTGGTTATCTGCAGAGTATTAATTTATAAAACCTTTCCCTTGACAAGTATTTGACACTCATAAAGTGCACGGTACATTAATGTGATGGGTGGTGTAAAAGTTGATATGATAGTAATCATTTATTAACATGGAAAATCCTAGATTCCTATTTAAATGAAGTCTTTTGTGTTTTCTGAGGCCTGGTTCTGGCTGTGTTACATATTTCGTCAGACTTGCTAGTTACTCCGTTTGTTGTTTAAGGAATTTCCTCCACTTTGGCCAGCAAATGTGCCCTCGTGTGGTTTTTCAGTAATATTCTTTTGATCTTGTGAATTTGCCAGGTTGAAGTTCCTAAAAATCGTGGAAACAGGAGAATGCACCGCTATTACTTCAGGTCAACTTCGACGATGATTGTCCGGATATGGTCCTCATGGCTTGTCCACAAAACATCCGAGCCCTTTGATTTTGCCCCTGCCGGCTTGGACAAGGTTTTCCTGGATGCTCCCGACGAGGCATTTATGGAGTTTGTTCCGCAGTTTGATGTAATTGTCCTTTCGTCTGGCCACTGGTTTGCCAAAAAATCAGCTTATATTTTAGACAATAAAATACTGGGGGGCCAGTTATGGTGGCCTGACAAGTCCCGGCCAAAAAAAATCAACAATGTTAAAGCTTTTGGAATATCTGTAGAAACAATTCTCACTTCCCTCGGCACCCATCCAAATTACACTGGCCTGGCCATAGTCAGGTCTTTCTCACCTGATCATTACGTTGGTGGAGCTTGGGATACTGGAGGTTCATGCACCGGAAAGGTCAAACCTTCTACTGAACTAGTAGAAAATGGCTTCACCAACATCATGCATAAGAAGCAAGTTGACGGATTTAACCTTGCTATGAAGAAAAAGACGAACAAATCAAAAATGAGATTGATGGATATCACGGAAGCCTTTAGCTATCGACACGATGGACATCCAGGACCATACCGAAGTCCTGAACCCCCTGAAAAAACTAAACCAGGTAAGAAGTCTCGGCCACAAGATTGCCTACACTGGTGCATGCCTGGACCAGTTGACACATGGAACGAGCTGATGCTGGAAGTTATTATCAGAGAATATGAAGGTACTGCAGGCCTTTCATGAAATATTTACGGTAAAACATTATACCATACACTTGAGCAGAGTACTTTGGCTTAATTTGATCTTGTCAATTAGCTTGAATGAGGGAAGAACAGCCTACATTAATTTATTCATTTGTAGAAGCTTACAGATGTGGTGTTGTAAACAAGATTATATTATTTTTCTTGTATTGACTTGATATTTATTTTGAAATAGATACGTTAGAGTTAAAAAGTGTTACATGATTTGTATTTGTATTGGACTAAAATACGTTAAAGTAGACCCGACAATTTAACACGTAACACGCTAATATAAAATGAAATGACACGAAAAAAAAATTGATATAAGTTTTGATTTTCCATACACGAGACACGAAAGTACACGAATACGAAATTACATGATAGATTTTGTGTCGGATATGGATTTTCAATTTGCGTACACAAAGTACACTGAAATATTTGTTCATAATTTTTATTATATATATTTTATAATATATAAAATATATAATTATGTAAAAATATATATATTTATATGTATATGTAGATATATTTTATAGATACACTAACAAATTTGTAGAGAATTGTATGCAAGCATAAATATATCATTCATATTTAATAAAATTATACAGGAATATATATATATATATATATATATATATATATATATATTAAAGCTATTTTTTGATTAAAATTAAATTGATATTTTTATATATAATGTACACGAAAAATACACGAAATTTTTCGGATCGGATACGAGTTTCAAATATACAGATCGTTTATTATTATCAGTTCTTTATTAATTTTCTTATATTTTTGAAACATTCTTCATGAATATGTATGATTGCTTTTGATCTGTCTCAAACATTCATATTTTGATAGTTACAAAATTTTATATGATGATTTTTACGGAGACGAGAGGAAAAGCTGGTGAGCTTGACATGGAGTGATTTATGTTCTCTTGACCAGTTTTATATTTGGAAGGTTATGGTGTTGTAGCGGATGTCGAAGATTCTGCTCTGTATAATATTTTGGTTAATTTGTATTCGTATGGGAGGATTTTGTATGTAATATCAATTTTTATTACGATATTTTCACGTCTTTATCTTTATTTTTTTGTTGATATGTATTTGTGTAGTAGAGTTTTATATATGTGACGCCAAATTTTATTAGATTATATTTATAAACGTGTTATATATACTTTTAAATATTAGTAGGTAATATTTGTTTTGGATTAAAAAAAATCAAACATGTGAAAGGCAGAATTTGCTTTGGATTAAAGAAATAAATCATAAATATGCAAGGAGATATCAATTTGACTTGTAAAATAGAACATAATTTTTTTTTCTCATCTAACGGTGCTTATTATTTCAGTATATGAGCAACGCGGAAAAGGACTATGTGTCAAAAATTTCCTCCTTACGCCTATTATATATAATTATATAATAGTATAGATGATTATTAGCATTTAACCCTTGCGATGCATGAGCGAGTATATAGTTCAAAAATTATCATTTATAATTTAAATTTTAACATCATTTTATTAGTGTTTTAGTATTAATGAATTGAAATTTAATTAAATTATATTAATTGACTGATTATATTTTCTTTTGAATACGTAAAATTAATAAAATAATTTGAATTCATAATTGAATACACCAAAACTTAAATAGTATAAAATAATCCTTCGATTATATGTAAATAATAGAGAAAAACTTCAATTGACTCGGTACGCATACCAGATTAATCCTTCAATTGATTAGTAGCGTGTTTGTTAATTTGTGCTTTATGCAGGGTTTTAAGACATTTTCAACTTTTTAAGTTTAGAAATGTTATGTTTGTGTAATAAGTCAGAGATCAACTTAAAGTTAAAATTAAGTCGGGAACTAACTTAAAATCAGAAGTTAGTATGATGTATTTTTCTAATCAGCTTATTTTAATTTTTATGATTTTTTAATAAAAATCATTTTCAACTCTAAAATAAATAAACTATCAAATTTATTTATATTAACCAGGACATGTCGCTTAAGTGCGGTTTACCTGGTTCACGTAGTTTGCAGGCTATTACGTGAGCTCGTGGGTTTACCACTGCGCACTCGAAGGGTAGCGGCTGCTGGTTCCTGCGTAGAAAAAATAAAAATGATTCAAACACACAATTTAAACTGAGCATTTATCAATTAAGTCACTGTAATCCATAAATCATAATTTTAAGTATATCCAAACGAGTGTTTGATGTAAGTACCAGAAAATCTTTCAATTTAATCAAGTGCATATCATGGAAAGATTTTTAATTAATTAGTGGTATAATTTGATAATTATCGTGGACGGTTTTTTTTACTATCCCGTCAATCAATTAGATGCGCATATTAAAAATTCTCCAACAAATAAGGTACACGTTGCAGGAAAATTATTTAATTTGTTAGATAATATAATCTGTAACCAGACGGTTTTACAGGCTTATTCATTAAAGATGAATTTACCGAAAAAAAATCATGTTATGAATGCCTTCAAGAAAAATATTTCAATTAATTATTATTTATTAATTATTTAGTTTTATTTTAATTTCCATCCTTTCCTGCCAAAACCCAAATTATTTATTATAAATAATCAATATATACATAATAATCAACACAGTTTTGAAAAGATTGTTGGTTAAACTTGTTAGTAAAAAAACGTTGTTGGTCAATTAGCAAAATAGGGAAAAGATTAATGGGTTTTTGGCAGTAAGCTCATATAAAATATTATATTGCCATTATTGTCATTAATTTTGTTAGTATATGTTAAATTTGTTTTTAAAAAAAATTGTTCTAAATCTACTGGATCATAAAGAATTTAGGCGTAAGACTTATGTGAAATATAAAATTAATTCATGACAAATTCAATATTCTATAATATATAAAAAATGAACCATGTTTGAATATTAAATTTTCAAATATTTTATAAAACCCCAATTTCATTTTTAATATTATTTTCAAATCATAATTAAGTGTACAAGGTTTTAAATAATTTAAATTCATAATTGAATACACTAGAACTTGAATAATACAAAATAATACTTCGATTATGTGTAAATAATAGAGAAAAACTTCAATGGACTCGGTACGCGTACCAGGAAAATCTTCCAATTGATTAAGAGCGTGTTTGTTTGTGCTTTTATGTCCGGGTTTTAAGAAATTTTTAATTTTAAGTTTAAATATGTATGTTTGTGTAATAAGTTATAAGTTCACTTAAAGTTAAAAATAAGTCAGAAATTAGTATGATGTACTTTTTTAATCAGCTTATTCTTTTTTATGATCCTTTAATAAAAATCAATTTCAACACTAAAACAAATAAAATATCAAATTTATTTTTATTACTATAAAATTATCAAAACAGACAATTTAAACTGAACATTTATCATATTAAGTCACTATAATTTTAAGTTTGCGTGCCCAAACGGACGTTAGGTGTAAGTACCGGAAAATCTTTCAATTAGTCAGGTGCATATCATGGAAAGATTTTTAATTAATTGGTGATATAATCAGTTGTTAATTATCGTTGACGGTTTTTTTATCATCCGGCCAATTAATTAGATGCGAGCGTGTTCAAAAATTCTCCACCATTTAAGATACACGTTGCACAAAAATTATTCAATTAATTATAAAATATAATCTGTAAGCGGACGGTTTTACGGGGAAGATACATCTACGAGAAAAATCCATATTTCGTGTCAAACCTACTAATTATTTATTATAAATAGGCAGTAATTAGCATAATTTTATTTACTTCATCTTGCAATTTTCAAGACTTTTCTCGGCGAGCAAGAATAGTTAAAATTTTAATGTAAGAATTTTGGTCTAGATTGTATTACTTTTGCATTCAGTTCTTGATCTTGTTATATGAATCTTTGTGATTTTGTACTCTGTTTTTGTAAAGATTAAATCTTCTTGGTTTTTCTTGAGAAATGTTAATTATCAGGGTTGAACTTGTAACTTGTAGGTGCATAAAATCACAAAAGAAGATATAAATACATTATTTGTAAGTATTGATCATGTGAATGTGTTTGATTGTTTGTAGAATGGAGGGAGAAGGAGTAATTCATTATGGTCCAGGGGCGGCGACAGAGGGAGTGACTCCGGTGAATGCGGAAGGGAAGAAGAAGAGGAGGAGGCCAAAAAAGCATGGACGAGAGAGTCCCCGGGGTTAGTTTTTATATCTTCTTATTACTTGTAATTGATTGATTCCACGAGTCGAACTCCTGTCCTCCCGCAAGGGGGGACAAGAGCTCAACCACTGCACCAACCCTTTGTTGGTGTTGGTGTTTTTATACGTGTGTTTTCGTTGTGTTTAATTGTTATGTTATATGGTATGAGATGCTGTTGCAAAAATAATGTTACTAAAATTGGATTTATCAAGTCAGCAGTTTTGATGTATGAGATTCTGTT
The DNA here is from genome assembly GCF_001625215.2 of Daucus carota subsp. sativus. NCBI lineage: Eukaryota > Viridiplantae > Streptophyta > Magnoliopsida > Apiales > Apiaceae > Daucus > Daucus carota. The sequence goes on along the minus strand of NC_030384.2, from coordinate 36,085,750 downwards.
TTTTGTCGAATTTATATGCAATAATTGTGTGTCTCGATATATCTTAAATCTTGTGTCATTCTGATTGTACGATCAATGTTGGAAGATTCTTTACTAGTACTAGTTGAACAATATGGAATCAGTGGGACTGAGACACTGTCTAATCTGAATAAAAGGTTTGAGAGATAAATCTTTCTGATTCTTCTCAAGACAAGATGTTTTACCACATATTTTGTTTTTTTTAGGTGGCCAGGTGGCATTTTCTGTTGATGCCGCCAACTTTGATTCTCGTGTGGTGACGGTAGATCCCGGCGAGGTATCATTTGGCATTCTTAATTATGACCAAAATATCTAATATTCACTTTTTTAATCTTAGATCTATGCTTGCTTGCAGGATGTCGCAGTCAAGTTAATGTCAATTTCAAGAAGAGAGGCTAGGACCGTACGTGTTCTTGGCGGAAGTGGTGCGGTGTCTGTTGTGACTCTTCGTCATTTAAATCCATACGGGGACACTATGATTTACGAGGTGTGGATGTGTTGTAGAAGGATGAATTCCTTTGATGAATTTAAATTCATAATATTATGATTTTTGCAGGGGAGCTATGGGATGTTTTTTTTGTCTGGATACTTCACTCCTAAAGATATTGGTGGAAAAAAAGCCATAGTTGGGAGCATGACTGTCTCGTTGGCAGGTCCAAATGGAAGTGTCATGGGTGGTGTACTTGCTGGTTCGTTAATTGCTGCTGCTCCTGTTCAGGTTAGATACTCCTCTAAACTATAATAGAAAAAAGTGAAAAGTGATAATAGTTGTACCAGATTCTTTTATTCATGAGATCTTAATTATTGGTCACATATTAAGATGATCTATGGTTTAACCTGTAGTAGGGACGGTTAGGAATCATTACTGATCAAAACTTTTGTGCACATCAGGTCGTGATTACAAGCTTTCGTCCTAGCAATGAGGAGCCAAAACAGTTTGCGCCAACTTCCTCCCTTGTCCCTGCTACAGGGGACGGCGAGACTCGGGGAGCCAAAACAGTTTGAACAGGGAACACTTTTTCTCATATTTTTCAATCTACTGATGTTTTAAGTGATCAGTAACCTGACTTCCAAATATAGAAAGATAGACTGTCGTTGGATATCAAGTCTATCACAAAATTATATATAATCAAAATTGCACACCCAAAAATATTTTACAAGGACCTTGCACTTTCAGGTGTTGAACGGCTGTATCTTATTTCTACTTTGTCGTTTGGTTGCTTCGACTATTTAATATTGTTAAGTACTTCTTCTCATCCAGAAATTGATACAATAAGCTTCCGAAGCTTTTTTGTAACCATTAAAGTGCCCGTGATTTCTCAGAAGATTTTCTATTTTGTTGAAAGTCCATGCTCGGGAAAACTACAAGTAGAGCCTTATATAGACAGATAGCTACATACATAATTCGGTAATTTCACACGGGCTTAAATAATATTTGCATTCAATAAATTTTAGTTAGGTATAATTTAATCATACCGAAATAGATTCACGGGCTCAGAGGAGGGACATGTTAAACAGAACACATAACAAACTCAGCCTCTAAATCAATAAAGAGAAAATAGATTTACATTTAACATTTCATGTTTGATGATAACTAAATTCATGCATGATATAACAAACACCCAAAGAGAATTAGATCCCAATGGGTACTTGTGCGTCTCTTTTGCGTGGTAACACCGCCTTCCTCAGAAAACCCAAGCACCTTAAAGCATCCTCCGCGAGCTGGCACCACAGGAGATCGCGTCGATTTAAACGTCCTTCCAATATCTTGAAAGATGCATCCGGGAATGACATATTTAGTCATTATAAATTTGGACGGGAGCTGGGGAGGGGAGAGTTTGGTGTGACATACGAATGTATGAAAATTGAGACTGGAGAGAAGATGGCATGCAAGAAGATTTCAAAGGAAAAGTTGAGGACAGAGATTGATGTACAAGATGTGAGAAGGGAAGTTGATATTATGAGACGTTTGCCTAGTCATCCAAATATCATATCATTTAAAGATGTTTTCGAGGATAAAGAGGCTATATATCTTGTGATGGAGCTTTGTAAAGGTGGTGAGCTCTTTGATAGGATTGTTTCCAGAGGTCATTATAGTGAAAGAGGCGCGGCTCGTGTCACAAAAACCATGATCGAGGTTGTTAAGGTAGGCAACATATATATATACCTTATCAAACTGTTGAATGTGTATCGACTTATGCTGGCTTTAATTATTTGTAGGTATGCCACGAGCACGGCGTGATACACAGGGACTTGAAGCCTGAAAATTTTTTGTATGCAAGTGAAGATGAAAATGCTCCCTTGAAGGCAATTGATTTTGGCCTATCTATATTCTTTGAGCCTGGTAAGGATTGATTGTGTACAGATTAATTTAGTTTTGTGATGGGGTATGATCTGTTACACATTATGTTGATAATATATCAGGTCAGAACTTTAGGGAAATTGTCGGAAGCCCATATTACATGGCACCGGAAGTTCTCAGAAGAAATTATGGACCAGAAGTTGATATATGGAGTTCAGGTGTTATTCTCTACATTTTGTTATGCGGAGTTCCTCCATTTTGGGCAGGTAACATTATAGCTTCTTCTCTTCTTAGCTAGTACAGACTTCTGGAAATTCATGAAACTCTTCAAATAATTAGTCATACATGGGTTATTATAATGTTTGCAGAAACTGAACAAGGAATTGCACATGCAATTGTGAGGGGGAGACTAAGTTTTAAACGGGAGCCCTGGCCCAAGGTTTCTGAAGATGCAAAAGAACTTGTCAAGGGTATGCTTGATCCGAATCCGTTTAGCAGGATGTCAATTGAAGAAGTTCTTGGTGCGTAGCGCATGCTCTAAACTTTAACTAATCTTTACTTTGGTGTAGTATATAAAGATTTCTTTCTGTCAATCCGTTTTCAAGATCAATATTCTGAATGCTCAATTGATTGTGATCTTAGCAGAGTACTGATATATGTAAACACCAAATTTTCTTCAGTGAATGAAATTTTAAGCTTGAAAGTAGAGATAAAATTAAGTGCCAGTGCCAGTTATGGTTACATATCACATAAAAATTTCATCAATTCGTTTTGTGTTATATGTAGGACACCGATGGATCCAAAATGCCGATAAAGTTCCAGACATTTCTCTAGGAAATGATGTCAAAACAAGAATCCAGCAGTTTTCATTGATGAACAAATTCAAGAAGAAAGTTTTAGGAGTAAGTTCATCCTCGTATAAATATACTCTGGATTATTGGTTCAACAATTCACAATATTATTAATGCATTTGACTATATATAGGTTGTAGCTACAACCTTGCCAGATGAACAAATACAGGATATAAAAGATATGTTTCATATGTGGGACACTGACAAGAATGGAGATCTGACACTCGAAGAGCTAAAGTCCGGCTTAATCAACAATGGCCACAATGTTTCTGATCTTGATGTTCAGTCGCTAATGGAAGCTGTAAGGATGTTTAAATGAATGTTTCTTTTCGATATTAACTAGATTTTGGCTACCTATTTGACAATAAAATGTCTCTTGTTCTATAAATTTCAAAATTTCAAGGCGGACCTTGATGGGAATGGAACGCTAGACATTGATGAGTTTGTGACAATTGCTGTGCACATAAAAAAGATCAGCAGCGATGAACAACTTAAACAAGTGTTCAGCACATTCGATAAGAACCAAAGTGGATACATAGAGTTTGAAGAGTTGAAAGAAGCTTTGTTTGAGGGACATCAAGAACCTAACTGCGAACAAGTAGTGCATGAGATCATACACGACGCTGACTTAGATAAGGTAACACTTTTGAATTTTATAATTTATTATACTAGGAAAAAATAAACCAGTAAACTAGCCCCTTATAAATGTTGTCGCACAATAATTGTACAGGATGGTCGGATTAGCTATCCAGAATTTGCAGCAATGATGAAAAATGGAATGGACTGGAAGATGGCGTCCCGACAGTACTCCAGAGTAATGTTGAATGCACTTAGCAAAAAAATGTTTAAGGAAAAATCTGTGATGAAAAAATAAGTTAGAAAATGAAAATGTTGATCAAACTTACACCACCCGACAATCAAAAAAGCTGAAGAGGGACATGTCTTATTACATCTTTTGACTCGTAGTTAAACAGGGGGAAGTCGAAGTTAGAGACTTTGTTCGAACCAGGATATGCTAGGTACGTTTGGTTAGCCGGAGTTTAGAACGGTATAATTGTGCAACTTGGAAGACATAAAGACAAATGCAGTTTTTTCCCCTCAAGTAAACAAGTTGATTGGATCTAGATCTCTGTGAGGCTATTAGGAGGCAAACTGCAGACCATTATTTTAATTCTGTTGTTTAGCTGGTTCTTGTATATTTATGCTAATTAATAATTATTTGTGTAGCTTTATTAGGATTCATCTTGATTAAACAAATACAGTGAAATGAAGCATCTCCTTTATAAGAACCATCCACTTGATTTCTTATATCAAAACTTACAATCTAAGGTCACTTCATTGCCGATGAAAAAGGAACACCAGAGGAGCACAAACATTAATGACATATTAGAAAATTAATTTTCAATTAAGAGTTGATTAAGCAACTTAACACTGGTTTTGTCATGGCACACAATTAAGCACTATTCTTAAGACTGGTTTTGTGATTAAAGAAAAACTATGGCACAGATGGATGTGGATCACACCAGCTAAGGAGTTAGGATTTTAAAGAACATCAGTTTTTCTTAATTATTTATTTCCCGATAAAATAAGGTTAGTCTGATCGAAGAAATTAAAGAATTTGGACAAACAATTTGCGACGTACGACTAGGTACAACTTGGAATGCCATGGTGTTTTTAATATAAGGTTAAATTTTATTGCTTTTATTCAAAGCTTCAAATGTGCTGTCCTTTACTAAAGAACATTACTTGAGATGCATTGCCAGTCATAAACATGGCCAGCTGCACTGTTGCAGAGCCAATAATTAGCTTTCATAGATTTTTTATTTTATTTTATTTTTTTGGCTTAATTAATTTTTACGGATTTTCTATATATATGCAAGTTCAAGAAGCTTAGTGTCAAGGCAATATACTCTCTTCTTGTACAATTAAGATAGCCTTCCTCTTCAAGCACTAAACCAGATATATTAAGATGGCTTCCTGGTCTGCTGAAAATGCCACTAAAGCTTATCTCAGAACCATCAAGATGGTGAGTTTTTGATAATTTTATGCATGCATTTACTGATTTTAATGTTCTTGAGCAATCACAAAGTTCAGCCTCTTTGTTTCTGGAATTATTTAATCTGATTTTTTGTTTTGTTCATTTATGCAGGGAAATACTGATAAAGAACCAAATGTAGCTGAGTTCGTGTCAGCACTATCTGCTGGAAACAATGCACAACTGATGGTGGTTGCTTGTGCCAATACAGCAGGCTCACCAACGCTTGGACTAGTTGCTGCAGCTCATCAGACTGGAGGAAGAGTTATCTGCATTGTACGCGGTGAAGAGGAACTTCAGTCGTCGATGGATGCACTTGGCTGCAATGCTAGCCGAGTGGAGTTTGTTGTTGGGGAACCTCAACTTTTGTTGTCAGGCAAATACAGAAATGCAGATCTTGTTGTCATAGACTGCAATCTTGAAAACCATGAGGAGATTTTTAGAGTTGTGCAAATGTCAGCTGGGAGGAGTAAGATTAGCACTACTGTATTAGGCTACAATGCATTCTGCAAGGAGTCGTGGCAGTGGGGTGGATCCAGGACTCATCTTTTACCTATTGGAGAAGGGCTGCTAATGACTAGAATAGCGGAAAACATTGAGTTTAGAGGTGGAGAGAATGGTGGTCCGGGGAAGAAAAGCCATTGGATAGTTAAAGTGGACAAGTGCACAGGTGAAGAGCATGTATTCAGAGTCAGGATGCCTCATGGAAGATCTACAATCAAGGCATAAGTTACAGCATGACATTGCGTCTTGAAGTCTGATTGCTATCCTGTAGATGTAAATATTAATAGCATAGTCTTTTAGCAGATTTATATAAATGTTTGAAGATTATAGCAAGCTAGGTTTTAGGTTCGTTTCTCGAATCAGATATGAAGTTGTCTATATGGTGAACAAATATTTGGCACTTACAGATATGGAAATTGCAGAAAGATAAAGAAAGACTCTGGTATATTCTGGCTATCCAATACAGGTTCCCAATGTGAGACAGTTCTAAATATCAAGCGACTTTCTTATACTGAACTCGATGCCCTTATGATGAAACGGTTTGAGAATTGTCATGAAACTTATTAGCTTGTAATCAACACAAGCTATTTAACTTGTAAACGAAAAGTTTGCCACTGGAGCTTATACAAGTCACTGGTTCTCAAGAGTAAAAATTGATGAATTGTGATAAAAAGTGAAAATTTTCATTGATCTAACCCAACTAAGCAACCAGCTTTTAGACTACAACAACATTCACAGGTGAGCTTAGCCCTAGGCAAAAGGGCATTGCATGATACAACAATTACTAAAAAAATCCTTCACTAATGAATAGTTAGACATTAAATCACTTCGACCAACCCCTTCCTAATAATACTGCGGGGAATGGCTGAATATTAACTGCAATTCAGGAAGAGCTTGCAAGGGTATCAAGTTCTTGCACAATAGCATCCATAGATGGCCTCTGCTCTGGTGACTCATGGGTACATAGCAGAGCAAGTGTTGCAAGTTTTGCAGCTTCATGCTCACAGAATCTTCCATGGATATTTGAATCAATAAAATCATGAAATACACATGATTCTGCGGCAGCTCTTGTTGAGCTGTTGACGTTCCGTTTACCAGAAAGGATTTGTAAAACAAGCACCCCAAATGCGAAGACGTCACTTTTCTCTGTAAAGCGGCCAATTGTGGCATATTCAGGGGCTAAGTAACCCATAGCAGCGCTGGCCTTCAGTGCTGAGAAGACAGTGTCATCAGTAAGAAGCTTGTGAAGCCCGGAATCAGAAAGCAAAGGTTTAAATCTCTGATCAATTAGGACATTTCTGGCTGATATGTTTTGGTGGACTAGAGCAGGCTTGTTTACCTTGGTTCCATGCAAGTATTCTAAGCCTGTGCACAAAAATTAATTGTTTCTCAGTGTTTAACTAATAATCTTTAGGTGCTCTTTCATAGCAAGTTATATATAAAGATTAGAAACTAAATTCATAAACTTACCTTTGGCAATACCACTGATGATAGAAACTCTAATAGACCATTCAAGGACCTGACCATCCTCCTTTACATCAATATAGCTCAACAAATTCCCATTTGGAACGTAATCATAAATAAGAAAACACTCGCCCCGGCCCTTTGAACTGCAAAATCCTCTCAATCTAACTAAACTTTCATGTCTTAATGAAGTCAAAACGTTTAGTCCTTTTAGGAACTCGGATTCCTCTGACTTGCAGCTAGTTTTGGTTATACTCTTTATGGCAACAACTGATCCATCTCTTAGAATTCCTTTATAGACAGCTGCAAATTTGCTCTTGCCCAACAAATTTTTCCTGGAGAAGTACTGAGTAGATGACTGAACCTCTTCCAAATTGAACCTAAAACTCTGCAAAATCTCCTGGGAGAACCCACCAAAGCGACGACCCTCAGCCAGGGGATCCCAGCCACTAGAGTATTCAAGGCTGATAAGAGGAGAGCCATTCTTCCGATGCACCGCTTTGGGGTTGTCAGTACTAAGACGGCTATCAGAATGATCAAATGCAGCACCTGGTCTTTGCTTCCTGCGACGATACATAGCAAAGGTCAAAACTCCAACAGCTACCAGGGCGATAAGAGTTACAATTACCCCAATGGCAATCGAAGCTTGAGGAGTTCTGGATGAAGTTGAGCAACGTGCTTCGCTACAGTTTAATTTCAAATTCGCGGTCTCTGGGATATTCTTTTTGGAGAGACTAGGTACGCCTCCATAAGACTCAGGTAAATCTTGATTCAGGTGATCAGAAGCACTGCAAACTCTTAATGTTGAAAAGCCAGCTCCGCATAATTCAGGATTGTTTACATAGCGAAATCCTTCAACTAATCTCTTTAAAGCTTTATTAACCAGCAAAGAGAACAAATGTCAGGCTATTGCTTCCAAAAAAATAAAATTGAGTATCATGTTACAAATAGTGGAAGAACATTATTTATTACCAGGAGGTACAATTCCGGATAGATTGTTGTTACTAACATCTAGAACTTCAAGAAGAGGAGCATCTGCTATCTTCGCAGGAATTGATCCAAAAAGCCTATTAGAACTCAAATCCAGCCTCGCTAACGTTCTTAGGTCCCCCAAACTTGCAGGAATTGCACCACTTAGCTGATTATATTGCAGAGCAAGAACACTGAGTTTCGTTAAAGAGCCTAATTGTGTAGGTATGCTACCAGTGAACTGGTTATAACAAAGCTGCAAAACTGTGGTGCAAAACCACATAAAAAAAAAAAAATTAATTAGAAAAATCTGACAGTAGATCTCTGTATATTTAAAACCATGTTGTGCAAGAAGAGTATTCCGCATATAAAGATATATTCAAGGCATCAAAAAATATGCTGCAATAGGAATGCGATAAATTGTAAATAACATGTACTATAATATTTCTGCTATTGTAGCCTAGTGATGCTTCTTATCTTGCTGATAATAAGAGGTAAGAGTTCAACCCCCGGCTGAGCTAAATTTCTGTAATTTCCTTTTACCAAAAACAATATATATGAAGAACATAGTATAAAAAAAATTAGCTTTGAGACGGAATGCCTAATAGAATGAGCATTACAACATTTAGTTACTAATTTTGAACTACTTATATTCAGCAACCTACAGACCAAAAATGCAATGTGCATCTACCACAAGAGTTGTTCTGCATTTCTCTAGTAAACTGATAAGAGAGAATCTAATAACAAATTATGCAAGAGGATAATGTTATCAGTGCTATGAAACAGATCTTAAAGCAACTAAATAATGAAATTCGACAACATTCAAATTTTAACATTACCAATTTGCTCTAATTCGAAAAATTAAACCACAGAGATATGTGACTAACCTTGCAAGCCAACCATATTTCCAAGTTCAGGAGCCAAGTTCCCAGAGAAATTATTCATATTAAGATACAGATCAGTGAGCTGAGCCAAGTAAAAAATCTCCCTTGGTATCTCTCCATACAAAGAATTGTAATGCAAGTACAGCCCAGTCAAGCTCTTGAGCTGAGCAACAGCAGGTGAGAGCTTGCCAAACAGACCCTTACCCTGCAAAGAAATGTTAGCTACTTGCCCATTCTGATTGCAAGCCACCCCTTCCATTGAGCCATCACAAGGGTGGCCCACACCAGACCAAGAACTGAGATATCTGTTGTCTGGGTCAAGACCACTCTTCATTTCCATCAGTGCTTTCATCTCATTGTCACTTGACTCAGTTCCATAAACAAGTGGAATGTAAAAACAAAGATTAAAGCCTAGAAAAAGATTCAAGAGAAATGGTGAAATACCCATGATTCTTCAAGGCCAGAATGTTAGAAAGATTGAATCTTTTTCCAAAGCTCTTGTTGAGTACTAGTACTACTCACTACTAATAATAGTATAATAAGATTGAGTAGTTCAAGAACATTGTGTTTTGTTAACTAGTACTTGGGTTCTGTTTCTAGTTTCTTCTTTACTTGGTTCTTGTTTTGACCTGCAGAGATGTAACCAGGCCTTGCATAAACATATATAAACTAAAGATATTACTATGAAAGCGTGCAGAAAGATTGGAATAACTCTTAAAAGCCTTTTTGGACAAAGAGAAGATGGTGAGAAGGAAGTAGACAAAAAATGCTTTAATTTATGGGAGATAGTGAGGCTGAGCCACTGATTTTTAATGGGGGCTCTTTTCTAGGGTATATGATTCCTCTTCTTTAGTTGAGTATCATATTCTGTGATAAGATTTTTGTGTAGTTCTGGCGCATGATGAGTTTATATACCAACAACAAAGTTTCGAAGATTATGCATGTTGAAGCTGCATGGTAATAAAACACAACACATACGGGTATCATTATATAAACAACAATTTTCAATTTACATTCGGGTTGATATATTTATAATTTGTATTCTGGTGAGAAAAATATACAGATATTATTATATAAACAGCAAATGTTAGTTTATATTCGGTAGGGGTGCTCACGGGTCGGTTTGGGCGGGTTACTAGCAAATTAGTAATCCAACCCAATTAGATCGATTTTATAAAATTTGAACCCATCGTAAACCTTATTAAAATCGGGTTGGGTTGGTTCGGTTTGATCGGGTTGGTCGGGTTGATCGGGTTAATTATAAATAAAATTTAGTGTAATACAAATTTGTATTTGTTGGTCAGTGATAAAATAATTTAGAAGTATAAGAATTAAAATCACATGCTAACTAAATCTAGTATGCAATTAGACAATTGATCACCACATATACACATCATAATACACTACAATCTAAAAAACTAAATTACATTACATATAAATTGAACATCATTATATTAAATATAATTCATAATTTGAGTATGTAACATATTAATATTAAAAAATCTTAACTTCTAAGTCGATTAGTAAACTAGTAGTATGGCATGTTAGTACATAATATATGTCGGGTTGGAACGAGTTCAAAATTATCAAAACCCTAATCCAACCCATTTAATTCGAGTTTCTAAATATTTAACCCATTTAAAGTTCGATTTAATAATATCGGACTGGGTCGGCTAAAAGTAGGGGCGGGTTGGATCGGTTTAATCGGTTTTGTCAGATTATGGGCACCCCTGATATTCGGGTTCACGAATGATTTATACTAAGCCATAATAATCAAATATAAATATAATATTTGAATTCTGACTAGAATATTACTAACATGATCGATTCGACTCTAACGGAGTAAAAATATATACTCCCTGTCCCATCAAGTTCTTATGTTACTTTTGAGCATGTATTTTGAGACTATTATAAAATATAATTTTAGAAAAAAGTTCTATGGAGACTGATTTTTGTGAAAACTTTAGAGACTTTATCAAAGCCATCCATTTCTTACTCATCCAAGGGTTGTAGATATTTGTCCTCTCCTTATCATGTCATGTACTTCTAAATCAATGAACAACACGCAGAATTTCTAAATCTTGTATAACATAAAATAATAATTTCATAATATCGGTGTTCACTCACCGAAATCTAAACAAATAAAACTAATAATTGCATACAAAACAATGATGTAGGTGGACATTGCTATGATCGGCACTGAACTCATTATCATTGTCCTGCAACGAATTGTATTTGTTGCAAGATAAAATAACACTTAGATTTATCACAAATATGCGGGACAAATTATTAATATTACATTACCAGAAATGCAGGACAAGAATAATGTAAATTATAAAGATAGTTTTGAATTAAAACTAAAACAAGAAATGCAGAACAAGAATATTAATAATACATTATTATTTTTTTTGCCAAGAATAATACATTATTAGAAATGCAGGATAAGAATAGTGTAAATTATTAATATTACATTCCTAGAAATGCAGGACGAAAAATATTTAATCATGTCCATTAATTGTCAGATTATTTTAACGATGGATCTTGTAGTCTCCAAGGCCTCCAAAGTTTTTGATCTCCATTGAACCCAACTCATTTATAATTCTATAATATTTTTTATATAACAGTTTTTCTGGTGTGTGCCCATGAACACATGTTAAGCGCAGAATTTTACAAGTTTGGGAGATTTTGATTGGCTCCCATATCCTAATAATGATGGATCCCCGTGCAAATACAACAACCACACCAATCAAAATCTCTCAAACTTTTAAAATTCTGCGCTTAGCATGTGTCCATTGACACACACTAGACAAACCCTCTAAACTTTCACAGAAGTTTATGAAAGCTACATTATTTTCAGATGATTTAAACCATTCTGATCCTGGGATCATCTCATCATGCATTAATGATAGAACCAAGCTCCACAAGTAATAATTCAAAATTTGTGTTCACATAATTTTGAATTTGGGCTCCCTCTATAGGGAGATACGGAGATGGTCCAGAGACCGCTTAAATTTGTTGGTCCTACATCCTATCAATACAAACTACCCCGTTCATGAATGACATATCAGGTCAAACATTTTTTTGCCGACTACGTAAGCCACGGTCCTTGTTGGACACAACATCTTCATGTACGCCGAGGACCATTAAAAATCGCTCATGCTGGACAATCTTTTTTGACTCGCCAGGACAATAGCACAATATTCACTACGTTATTTTATACTTCTTGTTTAAATTATCCCACACATTTAAAAATATTTTGATTGGATAAAATAAATATAAGAATAAATATTTAATTTATAAAAAAATTGCTAAAAAGTCAAAGATTAAAGGGCGGAATACGGTCATCAGGGTGTAAAAAATTAAAAAATGCATCATGTAAAATTTTATTCAAAAGTATTTTTCAAAAATAATGATTTTAACAATGCAATCAAACAACTTAAAAATAAGTATGAAAAATTAACCAACCTAAATTTTAAAATAGATGAAATAATCACAATATAAACATTCAATTAGCGAGTCAGAATCACTTCAACTGAGCAGTAAAAATAGCTAAATCAAAACTCTAACCCTAATTGCCGAGCAGGGACTGACCCTTCTCATAATCATAGACAGTTGCCCAGACTCTGGAGTCTGTTGGTGATTTCGGAAATAGCCGAAAGACTATTACTGACTACTGTAGTATATTGCAGGAGTGTGGTAAAAGCGAGGAGGGGTTAAACAAAAGACGGGAAGAGTGACAGTTGACGGTGCGAATAGATAACACTTTCACTCCTTTTTTTGTGCTCCGATTGTCAGAACTTGTTTCATGGCATGCAGCCCCAGCTATGTACCACCTTCTCCTCTAACAGTGTGTATATCCCAGCTTCCACTTTTGAATAAAGATATAATTGGGGATGTCCGGGGTCATTATGTCAAGTGTTTTTAACTTATTTTAAGTTAGCTTCTATTTTTTATACTTATGGTTTTGATAAAAAAAAAAAAATAGTAGAATTGTTTTTTTTGATATTTTAAGTCAGAAGCTGTAAGTTAAAAATATAAGTTTTTTCGGATTTTTTTAGTAACTTATATTTTTTTATGAAGTTTTAAATTTTTAATATGTGATAAATTTTATTTATTAAACAAGTTTCACAAATATTTTCATTTCGATAAATCTTATAGACTTCGTACATTTACAAGTACAATATATGATATGCAACATTAACATGTACTCTCTTGCAAATTAAACATGTTTTATATAATAATATATTTTGTAATGTGTTACTTGTCATGCATGGGATATGCAAAATTTTCAATAAAATTGTGATATTTGTTGAGCATTATTCAAAAAATAGTATTTTTATAATATTTTAAATTCTATTTTATTCGGAGAATATATGTATGGCTTTCAAGTACTCCAACAAAACTGTGTACTCGAATTGTAGTAAAAAGATTTACATAATGATTGTAAAATTGAGGGAAAAGGGATCCTATGAAATCGATTCAACTAAATTGCAGTACGGAAATATTAAAAAGGAGAATGTAGGCAAAACAAGCCATAAGATTGCTTTTGTAAAGTTTAAGGTAGGAATCGGATTCTTCCGAGACAAAAACAGGTTGATAATGTGCATTAGGATTTAGGGGTGCTGTACAAAGATTGGCTAGATATTGAATTTGCTGCACAAGGATTAGCAAACGCTCCTCGAAACAAGTTTTGTTTGAATTAATTAACTCATGGCTGTTGTTGCTTTTAATGCATCTTTGTAATTTAGTGTCTCGTAATATTTCGTAATATTTGCATGTGCAAATATTAATTTAGAATCATGAAGCTGCTGGGTAAGGCTGGGAAATGATCCAGGTGATATCGGGTATCCTTTTGCTCAGGTATCAAATTATATTATTTTGGGAAAATAGATTTTTTTGCCACTCAACTTATAGTGTTTTTAGAAACTTACCACCCAACTAATTTTTTTATTCTTTTAGTCACTTATGTTAGGTTTGGTTTTATTTTTAGCCACCAACTTAGGTTTGGATTTGATTACCAGCATTATGATAATTTTTTTGTCACTAAACTTATTGCGTTTTTAGAAACTAACCACTGAACTATAATTTTTTTATTTTACTCACTAGTGTTAGATTTAGCTCTTTTTTTTGTCACTGAAGTTAGGTTCAAATTTGATTATTAGCATTACATTTTATGTGTATCATTATTAAAATAGAGTGGTAGTCGGTAATATTTTGATGATTTGATATATGTTTGTATTTTTATATGTAGTACTTTTTATGTCTTCAAGATCGCTTACCTTGGATGATAAGAATTTTACACGCATTATATGGCCTTTAAAAGATGTAGTTTCATATATAACTTTATTTTTTTTCTTCCGAATGAAAATTCAGCGTTTGAATTTTTACACACAAAAATAAGTTATGAAACTATGTTTTATAAGAATCTTAAATACATGCTAAGCACTAGAGAAAATTTGTAAACTAATGAGAGGGACGGAGGGAGTAATAATAATATAAAATGATGCATTATATATAGAGGACAATCATCGAAAATTAAGTTTTCCTCTCTATTTATTTATCTCGAAAATTGTAATAAGATAAAGTTATTAAAATTTTTGAAGATAAATTTTAGAAAGATCTTAGACTGAGCTAGTCCATTGAAAGTTTAATAGCGAAAGATGATGCGTCATATCACTCAATTACACTTTATCTTATGAGAGAGGGTGAATTGTTTGAAGTCATTGATTTTATATTCATGATTTATTGAATTTTTAGAATCTAATTACTATATATTATTCCTAATTTTAATTTTTCATCGGCTCATTTTATATTACTATTGCTATATATAAGGATATAAACATACGACACACCATCAAAATATTAGATACTATCACTATGTATAAATGATGATACAAAAAATTATCATAATGCTAGTAATCAAATCCAAACCTAAGCTGGTGGCTAAAAACAAAACCAAACCTAACATTAGTGACTAAAAGAATAAAAAAATTAGTTGGGTGGTAAGTTTCTAAAAACATTATAAGTTGAGTGGCAAAAAAATCTATTTTCCCTATTATTTTAGGTGGTCCAGATTTTGGTCCGTGATCATATTATTCAAATGTAAACCGATCCAGATTATTTAAAGTCCGGATCTGAACCGAATATGATTCAGTATCATATTTCTTATTTTTTAACCGGATAGTTTATGATCCATCGAATATGAGCCGGATATAATCCACTAACATATCATTATTATTTCAATTATTCAAATAATTATCATTTAGTCTAAGTAAAGATAATATTACAGAATATAATAATTTTAAATTAAAACTTATAATTATATGTTGGTATTTTTCATTTATAAAATATATATAAAGACAATAAACATTATTACATTAATTAAATCATATTTTATGAAGATATAAACTTAAATAAGATAGTAAATTTTTATGAAATGATGTTTATTTACTTACAAATGTGATGGATTTAAAACATAATATGTATATGAGTTCGAGTCGAATGTGACCCATGGATCATATTCGGGTAGGATCATATTATTAGAAATTTTATGAGACCGAATCTGAGCGGGTATAAGTGTGCTAATATCCGGGATCATATAATATGCGGGTTTAATTTTTCTACCAGATTTGGGCCGTTTTCAAAACACATATGAGACATGTATCATATTTTCGAACCGGGTATAACCCGACACGCTGGATAGTCCGTATCAATTATAAGTCCTAGTGCTGCGGAGTGATTCCTATTTCTTTAAATAATAATTTTTGTCATCATTAATTATCTTTAAAAAATTTTACATCATGCTCGTAGTTGCCGAAGGATGATGGATAACGAATGCCTCGCTTGGATAAATGTCGGTGTCGCTTGAATTTTTTTTTTAAGAAAAAATTTGTTTTATAAGTGAAAAACGATTTTGATTTATGTGTTTCGAATCTTTCATTAGCTTATTTGATATTTACAATTTATTAGATATAAATATTTTAGTATGACAAAAATTATAAAATATCTTTTAAAATGTTCTATACATTATTATAAAGTCATATTCGTAATAATATTACTAAAAATATTAGGATTTACATTATTTTCTGATCTTAGCTTATAAATTTAGAATTTTACTTAAAATTTTCTTACAAATAAATTAATTTGACTAAAAAGTCAGAAGCTCACTCAACAAACAGGCTCAGTGGTAAGCTGGAGACAGTCACTGCAGTTTGGGCTTTTTAGTAAGTTCTGAATTTTAAGTTTAAACAGAGTCCACTAGACTCTTTTTTTCTTTTGGGGGTTCATATGGAGTCCATCGGACCTGGTTTTGAAAAATTTATGTTCAAACGGAGCCGATTTCACTTGTTACTATAAATCTTTAAGTCCAGAGAAAGCCCATTTGAATTGGTCAAGCAGTGGAATCACCGTGAAGAAACATCAAAATTCCAATCAGTAAATAATAAAATTCTTCTCTGCCACCTCCCAACTCAAAATTAATCTCTAATTATATATTACTTTTTATTTTAATTATAACTGTATCGTCAATCAAAAATGTCTTTTAATTTCAAACTGAAAACGATTAACTTTCATTAACAACCTGTTTGCCTGGACTTAAAACCCGGACATTAATTCATTTTTGGTTTTAAACTGAAAAATGTATATGTTTATATGTCATAAGTCGGCTTAAAATCAGAAACTGACTTGATGTCAAACATATTTGAGTTATTTTTTTCGATAATTTAATTTGAAATTAATTTGATTTAAAATTAGAAGTCGTTTGGCCATGACTGAAGCATAAGTTTGTTTTTGAGACGGTCAAGGTTCAACTTTGAGGAGTTCCCAACCCTCCCGTTTGGGAGAAAATTTGGTTTGTCTCTCCATTCTTGTTGCATGTTTTGCCTATTTTAAATGCCCTTGTTTATTTATTTAGAAGTATGGATTTGGATAAATTATGGAAATTATTGATTAAAATTATTTGACAAATTCACGAATATTATGTTTCGACGAGATTGATTAATGATTATATTAATTTGATATGTTTTTAAAAGTAATAAGTTATTATTGTAATTTTAAATTATTATAAAATATATATATATATATATATATATATATATATATATATAATTTTATAATGATAATAGCTAATACGAAATCTTGCTGCGAGTGGCTACATGACTACATGTGTGTAGCCTACATGTCTCCAAAGGTCGGCCAAATATATTTCATATCAAATGATGTATTCTTTGTTAAGGGAAATGACGCGCTAGAATGTCCATCTTCTCTGTGTTATTTATACTCTATATTAATAGCATGTTAAAAATAAGGATATAATAGGACATCCACAAAAAATTGCATACTCGGGTCGATGCTAAATTAAATATTAGCGGATTGAAATGATCAAATCTATAAAACACCTCAAATCCCTAATTTTATCTCAAAGGTCTAACTTCCGAATAAGGCTCTTATATGCTACAACAGGGCATCATGCCATCTCCAACCGTGGAACTAATTTTTAGGGGTGAGCATAACCGGATATCCGGTCCGGTTATGAATTATAAGCTGGATATCCGGTTTTTTGGATCACTAAATTTTCATTCCGGTTCCGATTCCGATTTAACCGGATATCCGGATATTCGGATATCCTCTTAAATCGGATCGGAAAACGGATTATCCGGATCCTGTTTCTTCTAAAAAAAATATGTATTATATTTTATATAAGGGCCATTCATTTTCTGAAAATTCTAGAAATCAAATACCTGTACCACTGTGTAACATCCCGACTTTTCGGATATTAAAACTAAATCCAAAACTAAATTACAACGAATTTATTAATCTAAAATTCTATTACAAAGATGACTATTACAAAGGCGCAGCTAAAATCTATAAATCCACGTGTCAAACTTATCCGAAATCTCATATCATCGAACTCCAATTCCAATGCCCATCAACTCGCTTTTAAATCAAACCTGAAAAACTGTAAAAGGGGATGAGCTACACAGCTCAGCAAGTAACAATTTGACCAACAATTAATCTCGAAATCAGTGGGTGTTTTTATAAAACATTGTTCCTCAAAACAATAATAATTTTTTTAAAACACTTGTAAAAAAACAAATCCAACCCACAGTTTATATTTTAAAAGCAAACATAATTTAAAACAGATCAGAAACAAAAATCTTATTAATACCACAGTCTTGCTCTACGGCCACACTTTCCCAGTGACCGGGATCTTATTCTTATTCTTTTGCCACACTTACCCAGTGACCGGGATCTAAAGTTCAATAATCACGCGCCCTTAGCAGGTATCTAAAGTTGCACACTTGTGCGCCTACTAAGGGTATCTAAGGCTAGTTCCGGAACTATAGCGTAGACTACGAACGGGTTCGAAACGTAGAGACTGGGTCTTCAAAGATTCTCATGTCTTATATCTTATAAATTTCGAAACAAAATTCTTATTCTTATATCTCATACAAAAATCAGAAATTTGCGAAATCAAAATATCCTTTCGAAAATAAAAGTAAGTCAAAAGGTACTTACCTCAAAGCCGACACTTAAAATCCGAAATTAATAACACGAACAAAGCCTATACATTTAATTAATAAACAAAACATAATTAACTTATAGTACATCTTAAACAATAAAGAGCAAGTCACGTAACAAGTCTTAACAAAATCAAATTTTAACAAATAATAACAATTAACACATTTTCATTTATCGAATAAGATAAATAACATGCACGCTGTTACAAATCTCAATATTAACCAAAGATATCTTCTGAATATGAGAAAATAGTCAACTAGAGAATCAAAGTACATTCAACAAGGATTCCAAAATGTCCAGATTCATAATAAACCGACAGATAACGAATTAGTTATGAATTTTAGAAGTTCAAGTAACAGAGCAGAATTTTACTCAAGAGCAGTTTACATTCAAAGCAGATTTTCACAAAGCAAACAAACTGATATCAATTAGACTATAACTAAACACTTAAAGAGCATTCTCCGAGGTTTCAGAATTGGTAAAGATCACAATTTTATGACAAATAACGAGGGAAATACAAATTTTTAAACACGGAACAACTCAGCAGAAAGGTATAAACAGCCCTGAATCTTTGTAAGTCAGTTTAGACAATTAGATAAATTTAAACAACAAATGGGTATGACTGATAACGAAATAATATATCTCAAGCTTTTCAGATTGGTATCATGAGTAAATTTTTGACATACGATCAATTTATAGCGAATTTTTGAACATGGGAAAAAGTTTCGCGACTAAGAACAGAAGGGTAACAAAGAATGTGATTTTTAGCATAGATACACTGCTAATTTCGAAATAGGTCCTGAGACAAAAGTTGTAGATAACGAAAGGAGCTTTTCAGAATGTCCAGAATCAACAAAATCCGATCAATTTTCAATTTACTACGATTTTTACAACCCAACTGATTCACAGAAATTGCTATGTACGAATTTCAGCATAAACAAATAGGCAAACAAGATATATTCACATCAAATACACATGACAAGAAACAAGAAATCAATATCTCAAATCAACATATACTTGCAAAGATTGAAGAGAAAAGAAAACATACCCGTCCACGTAAAGTACTGTACGACTTATTCGGATTCTAGAGGGATTCTTATATAGCACATAAAACCAAATTGCAAATAGTAATTTCCAAACTTAGGTCACAATTTTCTCCACCTCATAAACCAATTTCCAAATATAAGGTCTTCTCAAAAAGATTTCAATTTTCGAAAATAATTCCACACTTCTTTCCATCAATAAAGAATCTTCTCTACTTTATTATTCAAAATAACTAACACGAAAATAAATTCTAGAAACTTCCAATTAATACTAAAATTTAAATATATAAATACAAACAATCTAAATCTAATATCTAACTCATAATAACAATACTAATTGAATAGAAATATTTAAATAAATAAATAAAATCACAGGATTTTACAGACTGGATTGTAATGTATACAATACATGAATTTAAAGATGTAATCAACCTGCTTCAGATGAAACAATCTTACTGAGCATGGTTTATTGCATGATAATTTAAAAACTAAATACGTAAGATTTAAGGAATATTGACAATGATAAATATCTCGACAGTTTTTTAGCCCTCCCATTCAGCAGCTTAGTCCATATTTCCAATGCACACTGCAATCACCTAGAAAAAAGTTCTAAACTCCAGAGGTTTTCAGGGAATGCTGTAGTGCCAGTATATAACTATATGTATTATTTTCCGAATAATACAACAGACAGAAAAATTTTAGGGACCTAAATTTATACCCTAAGCCACAAAGCCAGTAACAGACTAATAGTAATAGGCTACATGCTCTTAATATTATTTTAAAAAAATTAAAAAGATACTATATATTATCTATAAAAATATTTTTTTAATTAAAAATAGTAAAACCGGATCGGATCTGGATATCCGCTTTCTTATGTATACTAGCCTTAAACCCGTGCAAAGCACGGGCGGCTATATAAATTTAAACTAATTATTAATTATTATATAATAATAATATATATTAATGATAGTAAATTTACTATTTTTATTTTTTAACTAATTATAAATTTATATTTAAAAGTATAATGGTGGAGTTTTTATCTTGTAGTATATCAAATTGTTTAGAGATGTAAGACTATGAGAACTCTACGTGTAGCAGACTTTTAGTTATAAAGTGAATCACGAAACCAACATGACCAAACCAAAATTTTGTACGACGACAAATTATACCCATGTTGGCTTATTATATTATAGTATAGATAGTATAGATTATAGATAGCCCCGTATTTCGGCCTAAGTACCAACTGACCAAACTTTCAATGTTTCGCCTTTAATATTATAGTATAGATGCGTATATATTTTTTAAGGTTTGACTTTAGTTTTTGGTATAGTCAAATAGGTCCTATATTTGTTTTATATTTTGATTTGTTTATATTTTGTTCGAAACCACTAATTTTGTCTGAAGCCCGCTAATTATAAAAGCCCGTGTACCGTCCGATCAAATTTTTAATGTTTCGGCTTTAATTGTATAGTATTTTTTGGGGTTTGACTTTAGTTTTGGTATAGTCAAATAGGTTTTATATTTGTTTTATGTTTTGATCGTATATTTGTTTTATGTTTCGATTTGTTTATATTTTGTTTGAAGCCCACTAATTTTGTTTGAAACCCGCTAATTATAAAAGTCCGTTATGTTTCGATTTGTTTATATTTTGTTTGAAACCCACTAATTTTGTTTGAAACCCGCTAATTATAAAAGTCTGTATAAAAGCCCGTTATGTTTCGATTTGTTTATATTTTGTTTGAAGCCCACTAATTTTGTTTGAAGCCCGCTAATTATAAAAGTCTGTATAAAAGCCCGCGTACCGACCGACCAAACTTTTAATGTTTCGGCTTTAATAGTATAGTATAGATGTGATCCGGATCCGAATCCGAATTTATAGAAAAAAACCGGATCGGATATCCGGTCCGATTTATTCGGATCGGATATCCAAATTTCCGGATATTTTAAATCGGATACCGGACCGAAAAATCGGATGATCCAGATTTCGGATTTTTATGCTCACCCCTGCTAATTTTTGTCTAAATCCTGGTTCAAATTTAGACCGAACCATCTTTCCATTTCAACAGTTTGGCCTAAATTTTGGTCCAAATGCATATATCAATATTTTATTCTTTTAACAATTTTTATATTATTATTCTAATCTTTTTAACAATAATGTAAAATTTTATATTAATATTAAACTCAATAAATTCATTAAATTAGAAAAACACCACATTTAAACAAAGAAAATAAAGAAAAATTTAACATTTTATTAAATTAAATAAAATAAAATTTACAAAGATTCAATTCTATTCCGAATTATTATATTGTTCCCACAAATACTAAATTAATGCATCTCAATCGTCCAAGAAATTATTGAAATCGAGCATTTTAATGTGTTGTTAATTTGAATTATATTAGAATTATTTAATTTTTTTATATTTCATAATTAATATATATATGATTATTTAATTAAAATATATTAAATATAATTTATAAATATTTAATAATTACATTAACATAAAATCATTTAATTAACTAAATATACAAAAAATAAAAAGTTATTATTATATTATTAAAAGGATTTAGGCCGGTGAATAGTGCCGGCCTAAAATTTAGGCCGGTACTGTTCACCGGCCTAAATTTGGACCAAGATTTAGGCCACTGTTGGGTGGATTTAGACCGAAACCGGCCCAAATTTAGACCTTTGGACCACTGTTGGATTTGCCCTCTCAATACCAGAAGGTCCATTTCCTTTTTTAGCTTTTTATGAGAAAGCTTAATTGCTATCTTGACCTTTCTAATCATTTAATTAGAGGGTGGAGATTCGATATAAAATAAACACGATTAGTTGACTTAATATTTTAGTGGACGGAATGGTTGTTTCGGTAACCGGTTGTATATTAAAATTCAAAATAGTACCATATAAAAAAACCGATATCAAAATGATATCATTGATAGTTTTTCATTTTTATCCAATGGCAATTATACCACCACTTTTAAAATTTCAAAGTTAACATAATCTTAACAATTTTTTCCAAAAAATTAACATAACTTTCAACCATGTAAATAGTAACAAATTAAACTATAAAATTATCCTGAAAAAAAGGTTCTTAACAAAACCATCCTGGCGCAGGCCTTGCTGTCCACCCGCACCATAATCATTACCCAGGCCCATCACAAACTATTTCAGAAATCCACACCAAGCCCAATAACAGTTGGACAAATCGGTCCTTTAAGCAACCCTAAAACCCTAATCAGCTCTCCACTCTCATATATCTGCCTCTCATTTTACATCACAGCCGAAACACACGAGGCCAGAGCTTGGAGAGCTGCTACAATTCAACAATGGGTACGCCTGCATTTTCTCAATTCTCAAGCTTTAATATGATTGAGGATGATATTAAAATTGTGGGTTTTGATCTTTTTGATGTAAAAATGAACAGGAGCGTACACTTACGTGTCGGAGCTATGGAGGAAGAAGCAGTCGGATGTGATGAGGTTCGTGCAGAGGGTGAGGTGCTGGGAGTATCGTCAGCATCCTTCGATTGTTAGGGTCACTCATCCCACTCGCCCTGATAAGGCCCGTCGTCTTGGTTACAAGGCTAAGCAGGTGTGGATTTTTATTTGTTTTTGTTGAAGATTTGAGGGTTTGGTGTTGTTTTGTTTCTGGGCTTTTGTTTTATTGGATTTTGGTTTTGGGATTGCTGTGTTTTTGTTTTTTGATTGGATTTAGGATGGTTGTGTATGGAAATGTGTTATATGGTTTAATTTAGAATTTATGAAGCTTGATGCGTAATTTGATCTTGTATTGATTTGGTATCTGGGAATTGTTTGATGTATTATGAGGTAGTTTGACAAGGTTTTTTATTCGAGAAATGAGTAATAGTGAGCCTGATATGCCTGGTAGTAGTTACTAGTTAGGGGTGTTAAGATGGGTTATTTTCATTGTTTGCTCTGTTACATATGCTGGCTACAAATATTGTGCGTATGTCGTTGGTGATAATGTTGATTTTATTACCTCTTACCTAGAACATTGAACTAGTCGAACTTGGATTTGTTATACTCATGTTGTTCCCAGTTTCAACTTCTCTTGTTGTGGATGAATGTGTTCAACTCAACGATAAAGCTTAGGATGTTCTATATTGTTCTGGGGCATTGATAAGTTTACTCCAAAAGGAATTATCTGAAGATGCATAAACATATTGTGAATAATGTGCTGATTTTCTGATGTATAATGTAATGTCAACTGGTGGGTGATGTTGGTTTCAACATGAAGTGATATAATTCAAAATCTTATGTTGGGCTTGAGAGTGATTCTGCGCCTTGTGTGGATTTGAACCCATTACCTTGTCATGAGGAAGAGGGGGGAGATAGGCGTCTACCACTAAAGTGTCTTTTAATTTTCTAATAAAACCCTAATCTCTGGCTTCCTAAATAATATAATTAAGAGAACTTGTGTCATTAACTCCTGGCTGTGTTTTCTGGTTGTATTTGTGAACAAAAATCCTTTTCATCTCTAGGATTACTAATAGCAATATATGGCTGCTGCAGGGTTATGTTGTATACCGTGTCCGTGTGAAACGTGGTGGACGCAAGAGACCCGTTTCTAAGGGTATTGTGTATGGAAAGCCAACAAACCAGGGTGTGACTCAGCTGAAATTTCAGCGCAGCAAGCGATCAGTTGCCGAGGAACGTGCTGGGCGAAAACTTGCTGGCCTGAAGGTTCTCAATTCTTACTGGGTTAATGAGGTATGCAGAAATGCCTTTTTATGACATGATTTTCATGATTTATCAGTCTAATGGCTGGGAAATATCTACTTCGCCTGTCATCTCTATGCAAACGCATGATGCATCTGCAGTCTGCACATTTACTTGTTCAGAACTTACTGTAGTGTTAATCTATAATTGCATGATGGGCCATTAATTACTATTTCACATTTGCTATTCAGGATTCAACTTACAAGTACTTTGAAGTAATTTTGGTTGATGCTGCTCACACTACTATCCGCAATGACCCAAGGATCAACTGGATTTGCAACCCTGTACACAAGCACAGAGAGCTCCGTGGACTCACCTCTGCTGGAAAGAAATACAGAGGTCTGCGTGGAAAGGGTCACCGCAATCACAAAGCACGACCTTCAAGAAGGGCTACCTGGAAGAGGAACAATACATTGTCTCTCCGTCGTTACCGTTAATGCTCATAGAGTGCTGTCTGGCACTAATATCATTATTCTGTTGGACTTCGAGTTTATTGTTTCTGTTTTCAAAGCTAAGGATTCATCTTTGAGCATTACCAACGTTCTGGGTTCTGGATACTAAATTTTGTGCTTGTTTTGGTTACATTTATAATGGATTTGTCAACTTCCTTGAGCTGCTGCCTAAACCCTTGTGTGTTTAACATTTTCAAGTGCAAGCAAAGTCCTTTCTTAAGCTGTTTTATTCAAGTAAAATATTATGTTTCTTATATTTATCAGTGTAATATTATGGTCTGAATTAGCTTTATATATATCCCTTATGCCTGTATGACTCAGTTCTGCAGTCAGCAAATTGTGGCAGCAATGGATAATTTATGTTATGTGTCTTTGGTCTAATCAAAAGGAATCCCCACCAGTGGAACCCTACTGTTTATTCATCAGTCTTGATGTTTCCTTTTGAGGCTTTAATATAGGGGTTGTATATCAAGTGGCTCTTGTAGCTTCATCTCTTCTAATAAAGTCACGAACAACTGAAATTTTAAAGGGATTCGTTTGGTGAGTAGTTTAAACAACTATTTATAGTTTCAAATGAATTGTGAGAAGTTGAGAATAAGAATTTTAAGTTAGTGAGCATATTTAACTTGCCTTTCTTATAAATTGAGGACGGCTTTCGAGAAAAAAAATTATATTTAAATAACATTTTTTTTAGTGTGTTTTACATTTCTTATTAGTAGGGGGGATAATTAAAAAATTATTCACAAACAAATGTGCATGCTGGATCATACTTCGTATATAGGTTATGGTCCTGTTTGGGAATTAGTTGTTAGCGGATTGAATTAGATGTTTTGACTAGGTGATTGAAATAGATGTTTTGACTAGGGGATCGGGTTAGCGGTTTCTTGTAAAACTGTTTGGTAAATAACTGTTTGATTAGTTTTTTGTGACACATACCATAATCTTTAACCCAAAATGCTCCTCAAAGTAGCTTTTTGAAAATTAGCTTTTTGAGCTCAAACCTCTATTTCAATCTGCCAATTATCAAACACTAAAATTAGCGGATTGAGATGGTCAAAGCTCTAAACCACCCTAAACCTCTAACTTCCAAACACCCCCTGTGTTTGAAAAATTAGATGAGCCTAATGTGATCGGTATCTTCTTAGATAATAATCATATTATGAGTTATAAAAATATGATGATATCAATGATAACAATAATAAAAGAATTTGGTGTAAATGAGAATATAAAATTTTATCATTCAAAATAATAAGAATAAAAATAAATGATTTTAAAAATATCCCTGCAATAAGCTTTTAACTGTTTTCTTTATTTTAAATCATTTTCTTATCAACATTGTTCAATCGAGCAAGCGTTAATAAATCCATATCTTGTTTTCCAAGTTTTTTTCGATTCTCGCTCATCTTGAGTTTTGATACCTCAGATAATACTCATTTCTTAGTCATAAAAGCCTCGTCAGTAGAAAACACATTTTCTTACTGTCGTCGGTCTATCTAAAATCAAAAAATACTTTTAAGGCTAGTACTTAAACTTGTCCCAAACATGTTCTTAAACAAGCATAAACGGCCGTATTACCGTAGACAGCTAACTGGCTCACAGCATATATACTGTTTGGACTTTGGAGTGGGGTTATGGTAACTCATGCGTGGTTGAGTATGTGAAAGCATGCGCGAGGTGCGCCGTATTGCATGGATACAACCACATTAGTAGTGTTCTAAATGGACCAGGCACGAGCGACATACTAGGTCCCATAAAATGCTAACACCAAAATTCTGAAATCCTCACGTCACTCACTGGTAAAGATAGGTAATATAACTCAAGTGGAAGCTCATCACAAGCGTACTAGAGATTACTGTTACAAAAACTTGTATGATGAGCATGATTCAGTTGATGACTTTACTTGTAGGGGACTGACAAAAAGAATACCATTAGCTCAAAACTACAATCTCATGACTAGATTGCCCTTCCTTATCTAACCAGACAATTATCAACCACAGTGGCAATTCAGACATTTTATGTATTTGGTTCAAAGTCTCTCCCCTTCTCCGCAGAGGTAGTCTGAGAATCTGAAATACAAATAATGCAGATGTTGGCAGGGCCAGGGACATTGCTAATTTCAAGAAGACCAAGACAGACAAGGCAATCCCAGTACAATTGAATAAACCTTAAACCAAAAAGATAGCCTTCAAATTTAAAAAAAAATCAGAAGCACAAGTGATTTACATGGATTGTATCATACTACTGTTTGGTTTCTTGGGGCATGCAAATGCTTGTCATAAAAGCATTGTGGTCACAGTTAGGTTATTTCAAAGTAGCAGATATATTTTCCTTTGCCAGAGAAGAAAAAATGTAGCAGATGCATTCTTAAAAGGATAATTTCAAAATAACAGTAGAAATATTCATTTTGGTCTGGTTCTTTTTGCAAAATTACAATGTAAGAGTATTATGAACATTTGATTTGTTAGATTATTTTAGTTCCAGATTCTTTCTAATCTCAGACCCTTTATAATGAAAAAATATATATGATTATATGGAGGGGGGGAAATAATCAAAAGTAGTAACTATTTTGATCATTATTTGATGAGTGGAAATCTCTTTCTTGGATCCTGAGATGGTGACAGATGTATATATTTAGCCACTACTGCATAGCCAGAATGATGAGAATGTTGATCAGAATAAAGTTAAAGGAGTGATACAAAAAAGAAGGAGAAGTGAATTAAAAGAAAAGGAGAGAAACAAATCATATAAGCATGGTATAAAAGCAGCAAAGCAATATTAAAATACTATAAATAAGAGTTTCTTAACAAAACAGAAAAAAGGGATAGTTGGATGAAACTGAATTAATATTATACTACTTTCTTTGTTTTGTAACCTCTTTCTCTTTCAGTTCATCCCCTCTCACTTTTTTCTCACACCATCACTCACAACAAACAAAGGAAAAACAGACCAACTCATGGGAAACTAATCATGAAGAACACACCACCCTCCTGCACCAAACAACACTCCACAAAAGCATTTCCTAGCCACCATCTTCCTTAAATCTACTCTTTTTAGCTTCTTCATAACACAAACACAAAAGCTCAACGTTTCGAAACCATGAAACAACTCCATTTCCTCTTCTTTTTCTTGTTTTTTACAGGCATCTCAGCTGCGAAAACCCTGCCTGTCCAACTCATCGCCTTGCTCTCCCTCAAATCGTCTCTCGTAGACCCTCTTGACACTCTTCACAGCTGGAAACCTTCTAGGAATCCTATCTGGTGTAACTGGTCTGGCATCAAATGTGACCAGCATGATCACATTATTTCAATTGACATTTCCAACCGCAACCTTTCTGGTACCATTGCTTCCAATATTCGACACTTAGGCCACCTCCGCTACTTGAATCTCAGCACTAATGCTTTTCAAGGACCTCTTCCACCGCATGTATTTGAACTACGCTCTCTCATAAGCCTTGACATCAGTCACAATGCATTCAGTTCCGGATTCCCCTCGGGTATATCAAAACTTAAGTGGTTGTCCTATCTAGACGCTTACAACAACGATTTCAACGGTTCTTTGCCTCAAGACATTACTCAACTTCAGCTTCTCGAGCACCTCCACCTTGGTGGCAGCTACTTTTCTGGAGAAATTCCGGGAAGTTACTGCAGTTTTCCCAGGCTAAAGTTTCTAGACCTCGCTGGAAACTTACTCACTGGTGCACTTCCAGCTGAAATAGGCCTTTTAAAGCAATTACAGCGGATTGAAATCGGATACAATGAGTTTACAGGAGAGCTTCCCACCCAACTTTCTCAGTTATCAAATCTGACCTATCTAGATATCTCATCTGCAAATCTTAGTGGGGAAATTCCAATAGCGCTTGGTAATTTATCCAAGCTTGAGACCCTGTTACTCTTCAAAAATCGCTTTAGAGGAAGCATTCCTCCTAGTTTATCTCAACTAGCTTCGCTCAAAGTTTTAGACTTATCTTTTAATCAGCTCAATGGCATTATTCCAAGCGAAGTATCGTTACTCAAGGAGCTAAATACTCTGAATTTGATGACAAACAAGTTAACTGGAGATATACCAGAAGGCGTAGCTGGTCTTCCTAATTTAGAATTCCTTTCCCTTTGGAACAATTCTCTGACAGGAGTCTTGCCGCCAAAGCTTGGCTCAAACGGAAAGTTGCAAAAGCTAGACGTCTCTTCAAATGCACTATCTGGTCCGATCCCTCCACACGTTTGTGATGGCAATAGGCTCGTGAAGCTCTTACTCTTTTCAAACCAATTTTCAGGTCACTTGCCATTTTCTTTAGGAAGCCGCTGTACAGCATTAGAAAGATTTCGCGTTCAAAACAACTTTTTGAATGGCTCATTACCAGAAGGATTTGGCCTGTCACATAATATAACATTTATGGATGTCAGCAACAATAATTTTAGTGGATCAATTCCCAGAGATCTTAGCAATGCGCCAAAGCTAGAGTACTTGAACATATCCAACAATTTCTTTCAGAAGGAGTTACCAGATAACGTATGGAGCTCGCGAAGCTTGCAGATATTCTCTGCTAGTCACTCCGGTCTCATTGGAAAATTAACGGACTTTATTGGTTGTGAAAGCTTGTACAAAATTGAACTAGAAGGGAATGCATTCACCGGTAACATTCCCTGGGATATTGGTCACTGTCATAAGCTTATTTCAGTGAATTTACGCCAGAATTTGTTGACTGGAATAATTCCATGGGAGATTTCAGCTCTTCCGTCGATTACTGATGTTGATTTATCACATAATTTGCTGACAGGAACAATCCCTGCAAACTTTGATAATTCTAGTACATTGGAGAACTTTAACGTGTCTTATAATCAACTCACAGGTCCGGTCCCTTCGTCTGGTAACATACTTTCAATTTTTCATCCGTCGTCGTTTATTGGCAACAAAGGTCTCTGCGGCAGCATCCTGCAAAAACCTTGCAGAGCAAGTGATCATTCTCCGAGAGACGTAGATGTACGGGCCAAGCAGCAGAGCAGAAGTGCTGGTGCAATTGTGTGGATTTTGGCAGCAGCATTAGGCCTGGTACTGTTCACATTAATTGCTCTAATTAGGTGTTACCACGCTAGATATCACCGTGGATTTGCATCAGGCAACAGAGATATTGGACTTTGGAAATTAACTGCTTTTCAGCGTTTAAATTTCGTGGCAGATGATGTGCTTTATTCATTGTCTGTGACGGATAAGATTTTGGGGATGGGGTCGATGGGAACAGTTTACAAAGCCGAAATGCCAGGTGGTGAGATCATAGCTGTTAAGAAGCTGTGGGGCAAGCAGAAAGAGATGATCAGACAGCGCAAAGGCGTGTTGGCTGAGGTGGAAGTGTTGGGAAGCGTGAGGCACCGCAATATAGTGAGATTATTAGGGTGCTGCAGTAACAATGAGACCACAATGCTCTTGTATGAGTACATGCCTAATGGGAATTTAGATGATCTGTTGCATGGGAATCACAATAAAGGTCATAATTCGGTAGCAGATTGGCTAACCAGATACAAGATAGCAATGGGGGTAGCTCAGGGGATTTGCTATCTTCACCATGATTGTGATCCGGTGATTGTGCACCGTGATCTCAAGCCCAGCAATATCTTATTGGACGCTCAGATGGAGGCCAGAGTTGCTGATTTTGGTGTGGCCAAGTTGATTCAGTGCGATGAGTCTATGTCAGTAATTGCTGGATCCTATGGCTATATTGCGCCAGGTATGTCATATCTTATTCATCTATACTTAAAAAAAAAGGTTATTTCTTGTTCTAAAAGCGAGAGTGACAATTTATCATATTTCAATTGCAGAATATGCTTACACTCTTCAAGTCGACGAGAAGAGTGACATATATAGTTATGGAGTGGTACTGATGGAGATATTATGTGGAAGAAGATCAGTTGATGCGGAGTTTGGAGATGGGAACAGCATTGTGGATTGGGTTAAAACAAAAATCAAAACGAAAGAAGGACTTAGAAATGTGCTTGATAAGAATGCTGGTGCCTTATGTGCACCTGTCAGAGAGGAGATGATGTTATTGCTAAGGGTTGCCTTGCTCTGCACTAGTCGAAACCCTGCTGATCGACCACCAATGAGGGATGTTGTGTCGATGCTGTTAGAAGCTAAACCAAAGAGAAAAGTACCCGCGAGTGGAGAATGTGGTGGCTGCAACAAACATGTAGTTGATTTTGATGACCAGGACTCTGCTGCGGAATGCTAAAAGCTTCTTGAGCAAGTGAAGGTTTTTTATTAATTCCTAATGCAAGAAATGACTGAGACAAGAAAGAGGGTGCTGGGATTCTAGGGACGCCGTCTGCAAACTACTTGTACCTCAGGCAGAGCCGCGAAACATAGTCGCTTAGCCTGCAACTCAGCCAGATATTCTCTGATAACAATCTATTTGCAGGTGCTCTCCAGTGTCCACAAAAGATTGGATATATCTAGCCAACTTTAGCTCCTCTACCTTTTGCATAATACGTTAAAAGTTAAAACTTAAAGCAGGATGACTCGGATCCTGGAACTCTTCTCCTGTGTTTATTTTAGACATAGAGAGAGTCTTATCCAACTTTAGCACATCCAGAAAACATGTAATCTGTGCCAATGTTCTAATACCAAAATTTCTATGGCTACGCTAACCTGTGTCCTTGCTGCAGGTTTGCCGCATTTATTCTCCATAATATTCTGTAGACAAATAGTAACAAGCCCTCAGGCTTATACATTAATTTTCAAACTAAAATCAACCGATTTGATATTTAAATAATAAGTTTGATTTTTTTATTATTTTAACGTTATTAAACAATACAGATGATTAAGACTATAATACCATACATGAATAAACAAAATATCAAATTTACTTGATAAATGTGAACCTATAAAAATTTTTGGCTCGTAATTAATGTGATGTTTTGCTATAAATCCTAAATAATTTGTATCAATTTTATGATTTTTTAAATCAACAATACACACAAAATTAAAATCAGATACAATCCATTAAAATTTAATTTGAATACACCTCCTTAGATTTTAATCGACTAAAATAACAAAACAAATCAACAATAATAATACAGCCGTAATACTGGTATTGTGTTTTGGTGGGGTGAAATGATTTGAAAAGAAAAGAAATTTGAATGTTACGCATAATTGTTTATAAATTTTATTATTCCTTCCTTCGTTGTATTCTTTACATCTCAGGTTAGATATCACATCCCAATTTGAGAAAGAATATTTCATTTCATCCTGTACCGATAATTTGAGAAAGAATATTTCATTTCATCCTGTACCGATAATTTGAGAAAGAATATTTCATTTCATCTTGTACCGATTTTTTCTCAAATCTTGTCATAACAATTTCTTTCTCACTCGTTTTTTTTGGAAAAAATTCCCTCCTATTTGTTTTATTTTCATTTATTTTTAATCTTTTTAATTTATTTCATTCTTCGTGAACAAACATAACATTAATTTCGGGAAACAATCGAACATTGTTCTACTGAGATTAAAAGCTCGGTTAGTGCTGATAAGTATGTGTGTTTTTGCGCCTGCATAAAGCGTTAGTACAAATACAAGTTCCCTTCCTATACAAATTGTGAAAATATAAATAATATAGAAAGTTCCCATTTCAACTTGTATAATTGATTAAAATTATTATCAATAACATAATAAATCAAACCAAACAACAATCAAGCATATGTGCTCAAAGATACATTTTTATATATTAACATATATAATAAATGCAAGAATATTCATTTACGTATATATTCAACGGTAAAAAATACTTTAGACAATTAAGATCTAAAACTTAAATATAAACATTTAGCAAAAAAAAATAAAATATATACACATGAGCATTTTTGAAAAGTTATATCATCTTAAAATTTTGAAGTCCAACTTTTTTTTCTTATTAGATATATAACATGATTATAAATCATGTATATATAATCATCTCAAATTTAAATATTTTATTAATGTATTCCTGTATTAACATGATCATCTATCATACATTGATACCAACAACTGAACAAAGAAATAATACAGGAAGCTAAGTTGGAGGGAGATGCGACAATTTCTAGATTGATGAGAAAAAATATCTAAAATTACGAAAAGAATATTAAATTAAATGTATAAATAATCGGCCCATCTCTCCTAAAATGTACATACCCTGGTTTGCAGAAGCAGAAGTACCGATTTAGCCTCACCCACCACTTCCCGCCTTAGCACTATAGCAGCAGCAGCAGCTTCCAAAGCAAAGCGGGGAATATATTGATTATCAGTACACCAATTTGGGTTTAACGAACTATAGATCAAAATGGGAGATTCTAGGGTTTATAGCGGTGCCGATCGCGCAGGCATCGTCTCTAAAATCCGTTTGGAGAATTTCATGTGTCACAGTAATCTCGAAATTCAATTGGGTGATTTTATCAATTTCGTCACCGGACAGAATGGGAGTATGCCTCTCTCTCTCTCTCTCTCTCCCCCTCCCTCCCTCCCTCCCTTTCTCCCTCTCCCTCTCTCCCCTCCATCCCTCTCCCCATCTCTCTCGCTGCCCCCTCTCTCCCTCCATTCCTCTCCCATCTCTCTCGCTGCCCCTCTCTCCCTCCTTCCCTCTCTTCTGCCTCTCCCCCTTTAGACATATATTTATATGTGCATTTGTGTCTATAATTGAGAAGTCAGGGTTTGTATGCTGCTTTCTTAATTAGCTGGTATAAATATGTGTTTATATCCAATTGCTTTACATCCTTAGCTAATCAGGATTCTTGTTTGTTGTGCATTCCCATGTAAGTAGCTAAGAAACTGAATGAATAAGCCAGAACAGAATCCGTGACCTCATCTTGCTAATTGGGTTTTTAATTTGATGTATGCAGGTGGGAAAAGTGCTATACTTACTGCATTATGTGTTGCATTTGGTTGTCGGGCGAGAGGAACACAGAGGGCCGCGAGTCTTAAGGATTTTATAAAGACCGGTTGTAGGTAAGAGTTCTTTATAATTCTAGTATCCTTTTTGTAACTGTACATTGAGTTGATAGCGATGAGGTGATGACTAATTTATAGTGGATTTTTTTTAAAAACCCAAATAAATTTCAATATGTGCTCGCCATATTTGTATTCAAAACAAAATTTTAACATAAAAGAACCAAAGTTTCGTAATTTCGGTTGGAAAATAGGTCTTACTTGATCCTGGAAATGGTCTGACGTAGAGTGGAAATTATGATTTCCGTGAAGATTTTCTAGTTTTTCTGTGTTTGAGAATTCTGTCCTTATGAATTAGATGAATTAGAGTTATGGTATTCAATAGTAAGTTGTAAACAGAAAAAAAAAAATCAAAAAACTAATATTTTTTGCCTCTAATAAAACTCGAAGGAGCTGAAAATGAGACCTATTGTATTTTGTTCAGATATGATTAAATTTTTTGACAATATATAGGTAAGAATCCTACAACGAATATAAGTAGCTCTTTTACCTCCCTTCTTTAATTGAAATCTTCTATTTTATGGGCAACTTTGGCTATTATTCTACATAGACACTTTGCTAATTTATAATGACAGCAAGTCGGGTCAGTGACTTTTTATTGCGTCCAGCAACCATTGACTTTACGTTTTGGGCTCTATAGTTCGTGCTCAATTTGTGGACCAGCTTACATCATACTGATTAACATGTGGCCTCTACTTATTGTTGTATATTTTGATCAGTTGGATTTATAATATGAGACTTCTTTTATGTTTTTGCATTTCTGGTACTCAGTCCAATTTACAAAGAGAGCCCATTCTTTACACTAGACAGTTATTAATAGCATAAAATCATTTTGGTAATATTTAAACTTTTAGTGGATAAAGAGCTATACAGTTAGCTTTGGAACAGTGAGAAGTAGTGATGTTACTTCAATTGATGTCATTGGAAATCCACATCAGTTAATTTAAGTCTTAAAAAGGTGTGATATGTCATATGACCTTAAAATTTAATTTTTTATTCGCATCCTTTTTAGTGGAATCATTGTAGTGCCTACTTAGCCGACGCATTCAAGTTCCATTCCCGTTTCTGATATGCTCTTATGTATGTTTGTAGTTATGCCTTGGTTCAGGTGGAATTAAAAAACGAAGGGGAGGATGCCTTTAAGCCAGAAACTTATGGCGACAGCATTGTTATAGAGCGCAGGATTTCTGAATCAACAAGTTCAACTATTCTAAAGGATCACCAAGGTTTTAACTTTGTCTAATATTTGTGTTTTCTTCCTGAAGCTTGTTATTCATATTGTGATGTGTTATGAGGTTTTTAGTTGAAAGTGACCTACTGGACTATGACCCGAGCTTATTATGAATAACCTATTTTTCTAAACTACCAGCCCCACATAGAAAACGTAGTGATAAATATATATATTATTCATCTTTACACTAAACAAATATAAACTAATTACTAACATATATATATATATATATATATATATATATATATATATATATATATAGAGTCATGCTCCAGTGAGAACCGATCTTATGGTGAGATATGAGATATAATCTCAGCCACTCATTTAAATACATTATATTCATCTTTCACCATTCATTTAATATTTTAATATTTCACCATCTTCTAATTCAACTACCTATCACCTTCAACCACCGCTGACCACCACCACCAGCTCCGGCGACCACCAGAACATCACTGCCGGCAAACATAAAATCACCACCGCAAAACATAAAATCACCACCAGAAAATAATAAATCACCGCCAGAAAATCAAAAATCAACTCCAGAGAATTAAAATCACCACACCACCACCAGCTACGAACCACCACCGCCACCCCCAAATCCGAAAAATCACCAAATACAAAACAAAGTCACCATCGGAAAAAATAAAAAAAACAATAGAAAATCATCATTTCCAATTCATCAGCTTCCCGACTGTCTCTCTCAACCTCCTCTCTCTCTCTCTACATCCACACGCTCTCTCTCTCATTCACTACATCCAACCTCTATTTCTGCCCCATATCCATCATTAACTCCGACCATAACAAATATTACTATATTTTATAAAGCACCACAAACAAACACCATCAACAATATGAAATCACCACCGTAAAAACAAAAATCACCGAACCTCCACCAATACCATCTCTAGATCGGAGTATTGAAATCGGAGGTGATGTGGATCGGTGATGAATAGAGAAGAAAATGGAAGAATAAGGACGGGGCTTTTAGAGGGGGGGAAGCAGTCGTGTTTCTGGCGAGAGAGATGGAGAGGGAGAGGGAGAGAGAGAGATCTGTGTTTTTTGTGTTCGTGGCTGGAGACGAGGTCGCCGCCTCGACTACGACGACGTTGTAGCAGATCTGGCGGTTGCGTCGCAGCAGCAACAATGGGTAGTAGCGGATGGCAGTATAGGGTGGAGGTGGGCAGTGGATAGTTGCCAGTGGGGGGTGGGAGGGAAGAGGGAGAGTGTAATAAAAGAAAATGTTAAAATATAAATGTGTGATTGTGATTTGATTTAGGGATAAAAATGTGGGGCTGAGATTAGATCTCATATCTCACATCAGTTGGGGTTCTCATTTGAGCACTTGCCTATATATATATATATATATATATATATATATATAATATGTGTGTATGTATATAGGGTCCTACACTACAAACCCTTCTCAAACTAAAAACTACAAACTGAAATGAAAATTTCTTTAAATCACATCGAAACATAGCACATATGGTATAAAAATCGATCGTTGGGTGATGAAGAAAAATTTAGTGAAGTCGGATTCAAAAAAAGTTCACCGATTGACGGGAAAATTTAAACCGAAAATTGAGGATTCTGCGGAATCATGTATGGGAGGGTGCATGTTTATTGTGTGGTGAATTCTAGGGGGGCATTAGATTAATTGATCTGATGGCTGAGATTGGTTTGTAGTTTTTAGTTTATTTTTAGTTTGTATTTGAACACTTGCCTATATATATATATATATAGACACACACACACACACACACAGATAGACACACATATACCAGTTCTTTATTTTCTTTCCGCATTACATTTGACCATGTTTTACTTTGTAAAAGTTGTGGCATTAAGGCATTAAACTGATAATGCTCTCCCTTATTTATGTTCTTCTCATTCAGCATCATAAAGTTTCAGATTAGCAATCGTCATAATATTGTTTATAGTTTTATATGGTAAATTTTTGTTAGCATCTGCACATTAGAAGCTTTAATTGGCATGAAAGGTGGTATATTTGCTCATGCTCATCAGAAGTTATTATGGAGATCTATTTTACATATTGGCATGAAGATGCTGATATGAGCACTATCTTCAGAATTGTGAAATTGAATTGCAAGACTAGGTATGCAATGAAAGTATGGAATTCCTAACTTGCTTTAACAGGGGGTCTATTCTTCAATCCGCAACAACCTATGTTGCATTTTATAATCTGTTACACAAATACCAACTTAATGTATTTCCCTCCCATTTCATCCTCCTAATTAATTTAATTACTCTCTCTCTCTCTCTCTGCATTCCTTTGTTATATTGGAAGACAAATGTTTCTTTTGGTTGAACTAGTTAAGGAGAATATTTTCTCTATCACGTAGGTATTGGTATTGATTTCCTAACCTTCATTGTTTCCAATTCATTAACAGGAAAAAGGGTGGCCAGTCGAAAAGAAGACCTTGTGGATATCGTTGAACATTTCAATGTGAGTAATCGGTTATGATTTATGAGTTATGACAATTAATCATCACTACCACTGTGATTCTGTCTTGATGTTGTCAGGTACTTTGAAATGAGTTAAAATGTAACACTTGATTATCTGCTCCAGTAAAAAGCTAATCTGATTTTAAAAGATAAATGACAGTTATTAACCATATAGTTAATGGGTATCTTAAAAAACCAGAAAACTATATACATTAGCTTGCAGTAGCTACTGTCAAAATAAAATTTCATTGTTTCAATCAAATTAAATTTCGTGGAACTGACATATATATCAAGAACAGACTCACGATTTACTTCAAAATGTCAAAAGTTTGAAAGCAA
This sequence comes from Daucus carota subsp. sativus, assembly GCF_001625215.2. Classification (NCBI taxonomy): domain Eukaryota; kingdom Viridiplantae; phylum Streptophyta; class Magnoliopsida; order Apiales; family Apiaceae; genus Daucus; species Daucus carota. Next base: position 36,047,966 of record NC_030384.2, on the reverse strand, counting down.
ACTATTTTCAGAGTGTTGATTTTCTAGAATCTGTATATTTTTTGGCATTCTGACGTAGTATCTACCTGCAATCTACTGTGCTTTACCTCAAGCAGATTGATGTCGAGAATCCGTGTGTGATAATGAGTCAAGATAAAAGTAGAGAATTTTTACATTCTGGAAACGCGAAGGATAAATTTAAGGTGAGAAAATTACAATTTGACTTGCAATTTCTTCAATTTTATCGCTCGTCACTAATGACCTCTTTGGTTTTCTGACATTATGAATTCAGTTTTTCTTCAAGGCAACATTGCTACATCATGTGGCTGATCTATTAAAAAGTATTGAAAAACAACTGATTGGTGCACAAGAGCTAGTTGGAAATTTGGAAAGTTCAATCAGCCCCATACTGAAGGAACTTAGTGAGTTGCAAGGAAAGATTAAAAGCATGGAACAAGTCGAAGAAATTTCTCAAAGGGCACAGCTGTTAAAGAAGAAACTTGCCTGGGCCCATGTATATGACATTGATGATCAAATCCAGCAACAAGATGCAAGGATTGAAAAACTTAAAGGTCGGATACCTTATTGTCAAGACCTAATTGAACGACAAACTGTAAGTAACAATCTTTTGTACATATTATTTTAATATGCTATGAAATTGATGAATGAATTAATTACAGAAATTACGCACATTAGCAGTGAAACTGTTCATTTACTCTTTTTTTTTTTAAACTTACATTCTTGCTTGCAATGAGTGTCAGGTCATGCGGTTGTTACCACCTTGATAATGAACACGCACAAGAATATTCTCTCTTACTATAATTCGTAATGAAAATCTGATTAGGGAAAAACCCCGTGGATCAGTATCAGAATACACATAAGAGATGCTATGCTCCTTTAAATAGCATCAAGAAAGATAAATACTTTGCAACTTAACAAAAAATAAATTATTAAATAAGTACTTTGTAGGACTGTCATTTCTAATCATGTGCATCATGTGTACTGTCGAAGTTCTGACTCCTGCATTTCCTTTCTTTCTTAACTTTTAATCTTAAATTCAGTTGCAAGAAACTGAAACACTGAAGAATACAATACCTGAATGCCTTAAACTGAGAAAATTGTATTCTTCTTGTTGCCATTTTAGTAAGGAACATGTGGCATTATCATATTTCATATATCAGATGCTTAAGAATCACAGTATGTTTCATAATAGGTAAACAACAAGAAGTTAAATCTGCTTATCCTTTTTGTTAACCTATATGATCAGATCGATGGTTCCCTATATGGCAGGTCAAGATTGAGGGTTTGGAAGATCGCTTGGCCAAAAAGAAAGCTCAAATTGCTATTCTGATGGAAAGGACATCAGAGGTCAGAAAGATGAAGGAAGAATTGCAACAAAAGCGATCAGAGGTACTGATAAATATGAATGCTAATGTGTGCATATGAATCAAAAGTTGTATACACTTCTCTTTTATAATAATATTACAAATTGTGATGTCGAGCTCGTGAACATCTTACATTGTAACGCTGAGCTCATGAAACAAGTTGAGGCTGCAGATGGTCTATAAACTTGTATACTATACAAGCTGAGTTTGAGTGGATAATCTTGGCATGATCTCATTATATTTTTATTGCTCTGTTCATAAAATGCTAACAGAGTTCATCTTGATTTCAAATTTTCCACATCTACAACTTAGAAGGCTCTGTCTTGAATCTCACACACTTGCTCATTAAATAGGCACATGGACCTTGTTATGTTATTAACCTTTGGTTGTATGAATAATGACTTCAAGCATGAATGTTGGTCATTAATAAATATTTTCTGGCTTTTTTAATGTAAGTCTGTAACAGTATGTTACATAAATGAGGTAGATTTTTTACTGAAGAACTTCCACTACTGTTGCTTTATCTCTTGCTATTGATTTTGTTTTTTTTTTTTGCCTTAGGCTACAAAAAAAAGGTCCGAGCTAGAAGAAGATTGTAGCCGTAGAGTTAACGAGATAAAAAGGATGATGAAGAAGGCACAAATGCTTGAGCAACAAATTCGTGATATAAATGACCAGGATGATAAGAATACACAGGTTTGTTCAGAGGCGGATTTACCTTGAGGCCCCAGGGGGCACAGGACCCCATATTAATCATTCTTATAACTTTTTTTTATATAGATATATGCATATATCTCATAAATATTACTTGAAGAGTGACTAATCCTCTACCATTTCCTTCTCCCTGTACACATGAATCCATACCAGAAGAGTCTCATCATAATAATAAGACATAAACTGCTTGTTTGTTAATGAGCAGGTGCATTTGATTTCATCTGCTTGCGTTAGTTTGTATGTTAAAATTTTTTGTGCCTTCTAACACAAAACTTCCTAGATCCGCCACTGGGTTTGTTTGTTCAGTATATTGTTCTCTTAGCTGTTTGGTTGTGTGGTCAACTTGGAACTATAATTCTGATCCTTGTTCATATTGCTTTTTGGTGTAGTTTTAAAGCTGTAGTAAGTTGTCATTAGTTTAATTTATCGATATTAGCAGTATTAGGCAATGTATGGAGGCCCTGTAACAAATGTTTTTTAGTACAAGGATGTAAACGATCACCTTTAGCAATTGGACCTTATTCTGACATTTTGCATGGAGGAATTGGATTTTAATAATAAGACCTGAGGTAGCTGTTAAAATCTATTGGACATAAGCATATTAGGATGAATAAAAATGTTGTGCACAGTTGTGCAATATGCGACACCTCATACATAATTATGTTTGCTTGAATAAAATTTCAAGTATGTGGCATAAATGGCATATCTTGGGCACAATACATGTAACAAATTATATTTCTATTCAGGAAAGGGAACCATGTGTTTGTAAGTAATTGCACACATAAGTTGGTGCCTGAGCTAGATTAGGATTATGGATGACAATATATAAATGTTTTTGTGGATGAAATAGTGTTACTCTATAGTAAAGTCTGAATTACTGTTCAGGTGCTGGTGCATGGCCGGAATCTTACATGTTAATAAATGGCTTCCATGATCCATGCACATTTAATTACTGCTTAGGAACACAACAGTAGTCGTTGCAGCACATCATTAGGAAGAATTGACCTTTTTGCTTTTACAAAATTTTAGGCTGAAGAACATGAGATGGAGGAAACCCTAAGTGGGCTTAGGCAGGAGGTTGAAGAAGCTGTTATGCAGTTTGAAAGGTTTTTTTTTTTTTAATGTGTATTCCAGAAATCTACCTTTGCACAGAATTTTTCATGTATTGTTGATTTCATATTAAAACAAGGTGCAATTGAATTGTATTTTCTTCTGATCTAGTGAAATGTAGTGCATATATATATATATATATATATATATATATATATATATATATATATATATGTTACATTTTGTATTATAGGCCCCGCACAAGTGTGTGTGTGTGTGTATATATATATTGATTTTTTTTGACTTTCCAGATGTAAAAAAGATGAGGAGTCTTTATCCAATAGCATAGCAGATGCAGATAATGATATTCGGAAACTCCAGTCCGCGGTATAAACATTCCTTTATAGTTGATTTTTTTAGGCCTGCATGTGGACACGCTTTATATTATTTAGCATGCCTGACTGATATTGGGTTTTTCTCTTCAGATTGATGATTTAATGAAGAAGGATCAACAAATCCGTTATACCATACGTGATCTCCGTTCGCACCAAACAAACAAGGTTTGGACTATATCTACTATTAGAATCTGCACTCTTTAGAATGAAGATATGTTCACTGCTACAAGCTAAATGCCTATCTTGCTTGTTTGCCAGGTAACGGCTTTTGGAGGTGATAGAGTAACTAACCTTTTAAGGGCAATAGAGAGACATCACCACCGATTTGGAAGGCCGCCAATCGGTCCGATAGGGGTCCACCTGGTTAGTGACTGATATAGTTGTTTTTGCATTTGCGCCTTATGTGAATGTTAAAATCAAATATTCCGAAAGGTTGAAAAGAAAGTTCAATGGAAGTAGAATTTATCACTCTATTACTCCATCTATCAATTTAGCAGTGAATTATATCAAGCTATTATACATGCAATGACAGAAACAATACGATGCGATAAAGTAAACGAGACACAAGACGTTTTAGCCAGATTTGACCCCTAGTTATGGTCTACATCCTGGTCTTTTATCAACTTGGTAAGAGAACATATAATTACAGAAGAATTCAACAATTACAGAATAAGAATATATCTCCTGTTAACCTAGTCACTGAAAGTAGCTTGTTGTAATCCCTTGTAACTTGAGCCGACTGTAATTAGCTCGACACTGACTTCCCCTTGCAATCCGTTCATTGAACCTCTGAATTTCTTGAGCTCCACTCCTTGAATTCCTTCGTTCGTTGAACCCTTTGCAATCTAGAACCAATGCCAATACTCTACCCGCTCCTCTGTTCTATATCAGAATCCTTGATCACCTTCAGTAACTCTCAAAAAATAATCTTTTAAATACAAAGAGAAGAATGGTTACAACTCAATCTATATTCTCTAAAGACAATTTTTAAATCCTTGATCACTTTCAATAACTCTAAAAAATTATCTTTTAAATACAAATAGAAGAATGGTTACAACTAAATCTACAGTCTCTAAAGACAATATGTAAACTGTAAACACTAAAGCTTGTTTAGAGAAATTGTATGATTTTCAAATCTGTGAGTTGTTATCTTTTTGATAAACCTTCAACCGTTTATATACTAGCACATACAACGGCTCAAATTTGAGTTTATAAATAGAAATGTTATTCTGAACGTTAAACTCAAATTAGAATGCACAAGTATAGGAGACATGGTTGAGGAAAATCGTTTACAAGAATACTCCTATAAATATGGAATATGATAGAGATAGTTGAGATGTTTTAAAAGAGTTTGAATCAGTCTCTACTATATCCTATATATTAGGAAATATGTTTTTGTATTAATTCAGTGAGCTTGAACGTATACTATAATATATTTATCAGAGAATTAACAATTTAGAAACTCTAACCATGTAGATAACTCGTTATATTCTGGGTAGACTTCGATTTTTGTTAGGACTCTGTAACAACAGGCTGTTTTTTATATAATAGCTTACTGTGATAATGATCAATATATTTCGTGCAAAACTGAGTTAGAACGAGATTAATGGCAGGCTACTATTAATATAATCAATACTGTTAAGTTACAATAATAAAGTGGCTTGCTATTAAGTGTGATCCTCAAAACTTGGGATTTATATAAACCTAGTGACAGAACACATAATCCAGTGAAGGAGGATCTATGAGACTTAGGAGTGAGTTTGTCCCGGTTCAGGTCCGGCCTTGCTCTCTCTCTCTCTCTCTCTCTCTGAATTTTGGTTCGGTTCCGCCGTTCCGGTTACTTCCATCAGTAACTGTTAGAACTGAGAATCAGACAAATATATATAATATTAATATTATATTATATGATATATGATATTATTTAATTGTCTACTCACGTACTATGATACAATTTTGTTGTTGTTAATATGTTGCTTTTTTAGTTTCTACAATGCAGTTGAACACAAGATCTTAGTAGTTAATACTTTATTACAAACAGTATCTGTCAAATTAAATGAATTTGGAGTAGAAAAAATATTGTCAAAATAAAAAACTTTAAAATGAAATATAAAAGCTCGGCACTTTTGGTTTGGAACTGGACACCTCGGTTCTTTCACAAAATAGTTCTGGTTCTGTTCTTGAAATTTTACTCTTTCGATTCTCGTTTAGTTCTATTCGGTTCGGTTCGGGTTGAAACCGTTGCTCACCCCTGATTGAGACCGATTTATCCAATATATATGTTTGATTAATGTTGGTCCACCCAAATAAATTTTTTGGGGAAAAGGCTTACTGATCATGTTAGAATCTATGCATGCATGCAGGTCCGCTAAGTGTTTAAATCATTAGTTTCTGGTTTTAATATCCATCTTTGCTTGATATGAATTTTTCACTAGGTATTTTCTGTGATCTATTTGGAAATAATATGGTATGGTGTTTTTGTTCGAATGAAAAATATCTTTATCTTTTGTTTGTTGATTAGTAATCTTTCTGAGGATGATAAATTGATGACTGCAATTTGCATTTTACATTTCTAGTTACAGTTCAAAGGAATTTAAGTGGTTCTGTTTTCATTGGTGATGATATTAATAAATAATTGACTTAAATGTAGTATGGATTCTTGTATTCACTACACCATTAGTTTTAAAAAGAGAACACATGGGTTCACTTGCTCTGAAGAGCCTTGCCATCATATAAATTAAAAGTATTCAAGGGCGATGTGTTTGTTAGTTGCTCACTTGAGGTGATAAATGGCAGAAATTGGTGGGTGGTGATAAGTGGGCTTATGCCGTAGAAAATGCAGTAGGAAGGTTGTTGAACGCTTTTATCGTGAATGATCATAAAGACAATCTTGTTCTGAGAGCCTGTGCAAGGGAAGCCAATTACAATCACCTCCAGATCATTATTTATGATTTCTCCAGACCAAGGTAGTTTAACTAAAATAGTGTTCTTATAAGCTTACTTCTATTCTTGGGTGATTATGCTAACTGTGTGCTTTATCTATTTTAGGCTGAATATTCCAGATCACCTGCTTCCTCAGATAAATCATCCTACTACAATATCTGTTTTACGTTCAGAGAATGCTACTGTGATGAATGTCCTAATTGATGTGGTAAATGGTGTTTTAACCTGTTTATCCCCTATTTGTTGCTCCAAGTTTTTTTTATAGTGCAGCAATCATTTCAGACTATAATGTCACTTGTATCCATCTCAAAATCAAATGAAAGAATCATATAAACTTCTCTCTGCCTTGGCTCTGTAGATCAAGTAGAACTTTTATTTTGGTACTTTATATTTTTTTAATCATTTGTATGCCTTTCAAAACAAGAAATTTGCGATTTAACCTTGGCAATCCTTCATGTTGTTCTGGGTTTCAAATGACCATGACTTAATTAAAATTCCAAAACAGACAATCTTACTAGTGCTAATTCATACATTTTACATGTAAATTAAGTCACATCATGTTTGAACACGAGTAGACTTTCAATCAAAAGTAGGTGGTCTACTTTGAATGACAGGAGTGTTCGATTTGTGACCTTCACATTTTAGAATTTAAGTATCGTCACTGCTAATCCTTTCTGTATCTGCAGGGTCATGCTGAAAGACAAGTTCTTGTTAGTGATTACAGTGTGGGTAAATCTGTTGCTTTCGACAGAAATATTCAGAATTTGAAGGAGGTTTACACTTTAGAGGGCTATAAAATGTAAGATATTGTGCTAATTTAGTCGTGTCCAACTTTCCTGTGCATCAAATAGATATTACTTAGTAATTTTCAGAATATGCGTAGAACAGTGTTTGGAATACATCATATTTTATCTTGGAGAATTTATTATGCATATCCAAGTTTGAATATGTTTGTATGACAGAGCTGTAAACAATTTAGTTTACGGTAAAATCATGCAAGTCTCAATGTCTCAAATTTTGAATCTCTGTCTTAATGTCTATTATATAATCCTCTGATTAGTTATATAACACATATGACACATAAAATGTTAATTTGTTAGTACATTAATGTGTCTTCAATTGACTACCTTTAGATTATTCATCTAGTCGTACGTTGCAGCAGCTCTGCTTGTTGTCATTTAGATTTGAGTTGAAGAGTGTGAAGTCATATTCTCCTGTTTGAATTTGTTTTTGCAAGATTAAGTTTACTCTGGACAAATTGAGTCATGCTCGCACACGAAACAGAGATTCCAGATTCAATATAATTTCAAATTTCTGGGACATGGACTTGTTTGTGGTCAATTTTTTGACATTCGACACAGATCTTGCTTTTTAGGTTTTAGGCACGTTTTTCCATCACGTAACTTGAGGGTATGGAAATGATGTTTGATGGCATATGTTTGTGTGTGTGTGTGTGTACACTAGCCTATAACCCGTGCGTTGCACGGGTATATTTTAATAGTTAATAAATTTTTATGTGTTTAAATTATTTATTTATTTTAATATGTTGTAAAATATACAAAACTCAATATAACGTTTTTTATCAATTTGATTTAAGTGATCTAACGGTTATAGTGCACTATACCGGACTATAAACCAATGACCAAATTTTTGCATGTTTAGCTTTAATAATCGTTTCCTTTCCTAAAAAGCATGTCATTAAAAAAGGAAATTTGAATTTTAATGTTTAGCTTTAATATGCTTGAGGAATTTGCTTTATATAATATAAAGATATCTTTTGTTATTACGTAATCTTAACCGTTTATCAGACAATAAATCTAGCAGCTCGTATTTATTTTATGGTACTATTCCAAACAATTAAATTATCCTCCTTACGCTTATTATATATAAGGATATAATAGTATAGATTTTTATTCAATAAATGCACATCAAATTTAGTTGGTTTTTTTAGTTATAAATACGTAGATTTTTATTTTGAAATTAATCACTTACTTGTAATGTCACAATTCTTTTGCAACTACAGATTTTACTAAAAGTGTCCCTCACTTGCTCCTATTTTTATGTGGTAAATAAATAGTTTTATTGTTCATATAGCAATGTTTTTCTATGGCTGATAAATGACAATTAACTTAGAGGATCTTGTGGATTAGCTGTTGCACTGATTCAAATAAGTTTCAGCTTTGACTTCATTACTTGCAATATTGTTTTAGCTACTATTGCAATTAATAATGAATCATGTTTAGGTTCTCCCGTCGTTCAGCCCAGACTACTCTCCCACCAAATAGGAATGTACGAACAGGCCGCTTATGTAGTTCTTTCGATGATCAGATTAAAAATCTTGAAAATGATGCGTCACATATACAAGAGGAAGTTCGACAAGCAAGGGAAAAGAGAAAGCGCTTGGAGGATGGGCATCATAATCTTCGAGATGAATTTCAACTTGCAAAGGTGAAATCTTCATAACATTCTTATTTTGTTTCTGTAGGGTGGGATTATTATTAGTATAGCCATTTTCTTAAAATCTAAGTCATCATTCACACTTATAATGTGAGAGGCACTAGGAATTGGAAAATATGTTTGTTGATTATATAGTGAAGGACAACTTAAGCTGGCTTATAGAAAATAGACTATAAGTAACTTGGTATATTCTCCTCAATATATTATTTTACGAATTCTGTGAATTATGTATCATGAATTACTGTGCTAGTTTCTAATTGATAAGCAATCCTTTTTGGTGAACCATTGACATAGTAGTCAAATGGAATATTTTTCCCACTATTATTCCTAAAACTAAGGTGAGGTAAATATTAGCTAGTAGTGACATATTAAAGTTGATATGTCCAATATGAGAATGTTAAATATGATTTTATATGTCAGGGCATAGTCAAAATCCATTAAAGTTATATTGGTTTGGATTTAGATGTGTAAACCTTTAAAGGACGGCCTTTTTGTTTTTCTTTCTCCATATAGTTCATAAAAGTTTAATAAATTTTTAAGTTAATTCTGATTTGTACAATTTTTCTATTTCATATTTACAATCATGGATGTGCTGGTTTGATGATCAGTATTTTTCTTTATGTTTAGAGGCGGCGTACTGATGTAGAAGGCATCCTGAGGTCAAAGAAATTTGCTTTGCAAGACACAGAGAAGTCATATGCATTAGAATCTAGTTCTCGACCAACATCTAATGTTGATGAGCTTTATCAGGAGTTATCTGTTTGTTCCTTTTTCTCTTTAACTTCCTTTCTATTTGTCTTCAGGTTTTTTGTTGACTTCTGTTCACATGTCTTTTTTGTTTATGAATTCTATCCAGCTTGCTAAAAAGGAGATTCAAGAAAGAGAAAGTAAGTTGGAAGAGATTCAAGTTAGTGCGGCTGAAGCAAAAATCAAAGCCAGTGAACTAAAAGCATCATTTGAAAATCTCTGTGGTATGTATATCTGTTCTCTATTGAAGCATATGTGTTTGTGTGTGTGTGTACAACTTCTATGTCGATTACAGATTTTTCTTTGCCCATATAATAGAATCAGCAAAAGCAGAGATTCATGCTTTTGAGAAGGAAGAACAGGACATGATGCAGATTGAAGAAGATCTGCATGGTGCAAAAGCGGTCTGTCTCATTCTTTACTCGTATTGATGCTATCTTTGATTCTATGTCACTTCCTGAATTGTGCAATCTTAATCTTACTCTTCTCTAGGAAAGGAATCGGTTTGAACTTGCAAAGAATGAGAGGGTAATTCCAAATATCAAAGAGGCGGAATTAAGAAAAGAAGATCTTGAAAACAATCGCAAGGTACATCATTTAATGTGTTTGATAAGCATCTCATTACTTCCCTCCCGAAGCTTCCTGGGCTGGCATAACCCATATCATTCTTTCGTCGTGTCTTTTAATCATTTCCTAGGGTGCTATTGTATCACTTTTTTATCTTGTGTTTATTGCTTTCTTTTGTGATCTCATGCATCTGACGATCCTTCGTATACAGGATGAGATAGCTCTTTCTTTAGGCGAATATTCAGTACTTCATTTAAGGTTTAATGTATTTGCCTGTCATGACTTTATTTATGTGGTAAACTTGAAGGTGAACTACAAAAAGGCTTCTATCATTTGTCTGGAAAGTGAGATCCAGGCTTTAGGAGGGAATGATGGAAGCACTCCAGAACAACTAAGTGCACAATTGACTAGGCTTAATCAAAGACTGCAGCGTGAGAGCCAAAAGTATGGTAACCACTCAATTAGTTTGTGAATAAAATACCACACAAGTATAATATGCAGGAAATGTACTTTGCAGTTATCCAGAATCTATTGATGATCTTAGAATGATGCATGACAAGAAAGAGCGAAAGATTTTTAGAAAGCGGCAGACTTACAAAATGTTTCGTCAGAAACTACATGTAAGCAAAATATATCTATAATTACCAGTTACCACATTATAAGTTTTATTCATATATGTGACTACCACAAATCAAAGAGCAGACTTAGAAATGTTTCTTACCATCTTTACTGTTTTTGTTTGCTTAGAAGTAGTGACTACGAATGCAGCTCATAGAGTCGAATCTCTCTCTCTCTCTCTCTCTCTCTCTCTCTCTATATATATATATATATATATATATATATATATATATATAAATTATTTTTTTTGTTTGTTTATTTGTGTTTGTGTGTTTATTCTTGGAAGGTACTGGTCATCCTCTTGCTCCTGTTCTTCTGGATATACATGCGGCCATGCTCACAAAAATATTAATTTATCATTCCTTTTTAATGCGCTTAATTTCAGGCATGCCAGAAATCCTTAGAGTTGCGATATAGCAAGTTTCAGAGGAATGCAACACTTTTGAAGCGGCAGTTGACTTGGCAGTATGATATTTACGGATGATTATGATTCTTGTCAATTGTCATTCAGATTTCTCTTTAATTTGTCTTTTTTGTTTAATTTATATATCCAAAAAACTCCTTCAAGCTAATTATCTCGTTGTTGCGCAACAGATTTAACGGACATTTACGAAAGAAAGGGATCAGTGGCCAGATTAAAATTAGTTATGAAGATGAAACCCTCTCGATAGAGGTATTTGTTGTTGATGACGTGATTACTGGTTTCAGGTATTATTATTTAGGTTATTGGCCTGGAATTACACCTATAACTTTTTGTCAATGTACTTTCTTTCAGGTTAAGATGCCTCAAGATGCATCAAACAATACTGTTCGAGACACTAGAGGGCTTTCAGGTACACTATTGATATATTTAATTCAAAACATATGCTACTCGTATGTTTTATCAATTAGTTATCTGCACTTCAATCTCCAGACTCCGCCTGTTGTAAATATTCGAAAGTAAGTTTCATTCTTGTTGTTTGGTTAGGTGGTGAACGTTCTTTTTCTACGTTATGCTTTGCTCTGGCACTTCATGAAATGACAGAAGCTCCATTTCGTGCAATGGATGAATTTGATGTGTTTATGGTAGTTTCCATGGCTAAACTAATTTCTGTCATTTATTTATATAAAAACTTAATTGTTTGTTTTTATGTCATTCTTTCAGTTCTTTAACTAGCGAAATCAGTCCAAACAAAAATCATATTTCTTTTGTTTATCAGGATGCAGTTAGTAGAAAGATTAGTTTAGACACGCTCGTTGATTTTGCATTGGCACAAGGATCACAATGGATTTTTATCACCCCTCATGATATAAGGTAATCACTTATCAGCTATATACCTTCCTCATATGTTTATATGGACACCGTTGTTCTGCATGAAATCCTTATATGATTTATTATTCCAAGAACCAAGGCTTAAAGGTCACTAAATTTCTGCAAATGTAGCTAGCACTATATATCAGGTATTAAACTTTTAGCAGAGGAATGCGTCGTGGACCAAGATTAAATACTGTCTTCCATGTATGGAACTTCGGAAATATTTTGTTAAATATATGTTTGTCTGTTATAAGTAGTCAGTTCACCATCACATCTGGTTTGAAGAAACATCCTGCATCATTTTGATTAAAATGTGAGACCATTACCAAGACTTTCATGCAGGAAAGGGAAGATAGTAAAGGATAGTATTAATATTGTCCCATAAAAGATATTGTGTGAATTACATAATCTAAATTTTTTATTCAAAGAGAAAATTCGATTTATGGGAAGTACTGAACAAAGTTGTCTAGTTACTCAAAATTTAATAGATGTGCTGTGTTGTGGAAAACAGATGCGGCACCTAAAGTTATTTGAAGTGTAAAATCAATACTATGTGAATATCTTTTGTTTATGGTTGGTATTTGCAAATTTACACCAATATGTAACCCAGGGTCTCCTCTGTGTTCCTTTAAAGGTTTTGGAAACCAAGTTTTTAGAAAAAAATCATATTAGTTTTTGTCCTTTGGAGGTGTACTTGAGTTTCAGGATTATGAATACTGCATCAACTCACTAATAATTTAATCTATTTTGCACAGTGTGGTGGGGAATGAATTGTGCACGAGTACTTTTTGAATCTACTTGTCATCTAATATCTTGCATGAAATCTATATAAATATATTGATTTGTATGTATGTGTGTGTTTGTGTTTTGGATTTACCAGAACTTGGGAAGTCTGTCAGTTAGAACTTGTAGGCTGTAATATCATACATAAACTGTGAATCTAATTCTCATAATATTGTTTCAGCATGGTTAAACAAGATGAGAGGATTAAAAAACAGCAAATGGCGGCTCCTCGTTCGTAATTCTTCTAATTTCTGGAGTTTGAAGAATTGATGTAATTATATTGTTCTTTATTATGCCTGCATAGAGACATGAGACATCCGCTAACTAGTGGAATTGTTTGGTGGTGATTAAGATTTTGCTACCTTAAGTGAAATTTGTACATCTGATGGATTCTGTTCTTTTTGGAAACTGTGGCACAAATTGGTTAGCAGTCAGTTTGATGGTAGGAAGTGATAGTATATGTCTTGTTATGCGTGACAAGGGAGAAAGTATTTATTGTAAACCGCAAGTCGGTCTTCATCTCTTCTACCGAAAAGGTTTGATTGGTCACCATAAAGTTATTATTTACTACTAGCATTTTGGTGTGGTCTGCTTAATATTTATTAGATGGACGCCCGTGCTAGTCCGGATATGTTTCTTTTTGGGTTTGTTAAATTACAATCTTTTTTATAAAGGGAAAATAGTTTTTTTTGTCACTCAACTTATTATTTGTTTAGAAACCTACCACTGAACTATAATTTTTTTCTTTTTGTCACTAATGTTAGGTTTGGAATTTTTTTTGTCACTAACGTTAGGTTCGGATTTAAATCATTAACACTATGTTATTTTTTAGCATTATTAAAATATAGTGTTAGTCTGTAATATAATGGCGATCTGATATGTGTCTATATTTTTATATGTAGTGTCCTAGGTGGTTTACCTTGGAGGACGAGAGTTGGACACATATTTTGAGACTCCGAAAAATTTCAAAAATTATTTTATTTTATTTTTTCTAGAATAAAATTTAATGTTGGTTTTTTTTCCTTAAAAAAAACGTTAGATTTTTTTGTCACTAACGTTATGTTTTAATTTGATTATTAACAATATGTTATTTTTTTAGCATTATAAAAACATAGTGGTAGTCTTCAATATTATGGTGATATGATATGTGTCTATAACATTATATACAGTCATCTATATGTCCCCTAGCTAGTTTACCTTGAAGTACGAGAGTTTAACAAGCATTTTAAGAACGTAAAAAATTTAGTTTTATAAATTATTTTAGGACTCCACAAAAATATAGTATCACTTGACTTTACAGTTTTTTACCACTACTTGTCACGTATTTTAAGGTTCCCACTTTTTATAAATATAGTTCCATAAGTTAATTTTGAGATTTCCTTTCTGAGTAAAAAAATCCGTATTCTCGTCCTCCAAGATAAACTACCTAGGACACACATGGAGTACTACATATAAAGATATAGACACAGATCACCATTATATTGCAGACTACCGAAAAATATCGTTTCAATAGTCCGAAAAATAGAATAACATAGTGTTAATAATCAAATCCGAACCTAGGGTTAGTGACAAAAAAAAATCTGAACCTAACATTAGTGGCAAAAAAGAAAAAAATTATAGTTCAGTGGTAATAATCAAATCCGAACCTAGCGTTAGTGACAAAAAAAAAATCCGAACCTAACATTAGTGGCAAAAAAGAAAAAAAATTATAATTCAGTGGTAGGTTTCTAAACAAATAATAAGTTGGATGGCAAAAAAATTTATTTTCCCTTTTATAAATTTGTTTTGTGGATGTATTCTTTTAGATACTTTTTTACATTGTGAATTGTAAATTTACAAGTTGGGGCTAATAATGATTAGCAAATTGAAGCCGGACTTCAGTTATAATCTAATAAAGAGAATATTTTTAAAGAAGAGATAAATTGAACCCATTGTTTTAATATAATTTGTTAAAAAATTCGTTTCATATTTTTCTTAAAAATTAAGATCTACATTTCATGCATTATTTTAAAAAAATGTACAACCATTTTTTCATCTTATTTTCATGAATTGAATATTCATTTCTCCCTTTTACACTACTTTTTCTTCTTTTTAGATTTATTAATACAATAATAATAAATAATAAAAATAAAGATTGTTGTTAAAAGTGATAATGTTATTTTTAAGAAAGTTATCGTTATTGGAGTTACTCTAATAACAGTTATAAGACAATAATAGAATGCTAATTAGAGGAAAGAAATATCAATTAACCTCTTTTTTACAATAATATCATTATTCATGTTAATGATTGAGAATATCATTTTGATGATGCACATTTTCAAAATCGATATCACACGTAAAATAATTTTTTTTATATAAGATTGATATATATTGTCACGCAGTATAATTGTGATACTCGTTTTCAGAATAAGTATCTTTTTAAAATTTCATTTCTCATTATTATAGAGTTTTTTTTTATATAAAAAATCACATATTCATCTATACATATACCATCATCCATCAATACCACCGCTTATCATCTTTACCATCTTATGATCAATTATCTTTAATCGAGAAATTATAAATATCAAATATGAATAAATTGGGAATTGAATTTCGAAAGAAATATTAAGATAGTATTTATGTTCATTATTTTTAAAAAGATATTTTACACAAATATAAAAAAAATAATATTTTTATATTCTCTCTAGGTTAATCTAATCTAATTATATTATATACTTATATATAATAAGCATAAGGGAGATAATTTGGTCGCATGGTCCTGTGGTCCAAAAGCTTATCATCCGTTGGATCGTATATTGAACAAATAAGCACCGTTAGATTAGAACAAAATTAAATTCTGTTCTATAAGGAAACTGACATCTACTTGCATGTTTATAATTCCTTTTTTGAATTCAAAACAAATTATGTCTTTCATGTGTTTTTGGTTTTTTTTAATTCAAAATAAATATTTCCTACAAATTTTAATTGTGGAATCGTATAAATCACACCGTCACAAGATTATTTTTATCCATCGGATCGTATATTGAACAAATAAGCACCGTTGGATTAGAACAAAATTAACTTTTGTTCCATAAGACAACTGATATCTACTTGCATGTTTATAAATCCTTTTCTGAATCCAAAACAAATTCAGTATTTCACGTGTTTATGATTTTTTTGATCCAAAATAAATATTTTCTACCAATTTTATTTGTAAAATCATATAAATCGCACAGTCACAAAATTATTTTTACCTAATATATTTCAAAATTAATAAGCCCGATTTATGTGAGGAACAAATACAAAAAAATTACTTAATTCAAAACAAATTCTACCATCTTATTGCACGTTTATGATTCATCTTCTTAATTCAAAACAAATTGTGTTCATCAATTTTAATCTCGAACCATAAAAATTTTTAAAAAAATATTTAAATGACATTATAATAATTCTAATATAAAATATATTTATAAATATAATCTAATAGGAGTTGGTTTAAAATTTGATAGAAAGAATTTAATACTTTGGCATGATATATACAATTTTAATTTATTATTTATAAATTAATTTTTTCACACCATTTAAAATATATTTAAAAAGTTGATAAATAATTAAAAAGCTCCCGTGCCCTGCACGGGCTATAAGCTAGTACTTATATATAATAAGCGTAAGGGAGATAATTTGGTCGCATGGTCACATGGTCCAAAAGCTTATCATCCGTTGGATCGTATATTGAACAAATAAGTACCGTTAGATTAGAACAAAATTAACTCCTAATTCTATAAGGCAACTGATATCTAATTACATGTTTATAATTCCTTTTTTAAATCCAAAACAAATTCTGTCTTTCACATGTTTATGATTTTTTTAATCCAAAATAAATATTTCCTACCAGCTTTAATTGTAGAATCATATAAATGGCACCGTCACAAAATTATTTTTATCTAATATATTTTAAAATTAATAAGCCGGATATTTGAATCCAAAATAAATATTTCCTACCAGTTTTAATTGCAGAATCATATAAATAGCATTGTCACAAAATTATTTTTATCTAATATATTTTAAAATTAGTAAGCCAAATTTAAATCATACTCCCTCCGTCCCACCAGGTTCTTTACGTTACTTTTTGGCACGCATTCTAAGGCTCCTATAAAGTATACTTACATTATATATATATTTTTCAAAAAAATCTTGAAAAAAAATTTGATGTCTAAATTTTTATTCAGAAAAAAAATAATTTTAAAAAATATTATTGACCTATCCTTTATAAGAGCCTCAAAATGCGTGCAAACAGTGAACGTAAACTACCTGGCGGGACGGAGGGAGTATTATATTAATTCTAATATAAAATACATTTATAAATATAATCTAATGGAAGTTGACGTCACATATTCTACTCAATATATATTAAAATTTGATAGAATAAATTTAATACTTTGGCATAATACATAAGAGAAAAGGAATGGTTTGATTACAATAGTTTATTTGAAGTCATTAATGACTGTGATTGGTGTATTTTATATTACATCGCCACTGTCGGATGATCCAACATGCGTAACCAGTTTTTTTTTTTTTTTTTACAGAAACAAGTCTAAAAAGTAGAACCTATATACTTTTACAATAGTTCTGACTTACAAACAAATCATAATTTCAAATTTTATTTAATTAAAAATTTTAATTTAGTATTTATAAATTAAATTCTTTCACACCACTTACAATATATTTAAAAAATTTATAAATAATTAAAAAGCTCCATATATTTAAAAAATTTATAAATAATTAAAAAGCTCCCGTGCCTTGCACGGCTATAAGCTAGTTAATAGAAAAGCTGCAGCGGTAAAAAACAGTAAAAATAGGTCTGAGACCAGTTATTTGAATCCCAAACAGACCTTTAACTCAGCCCTTTCTCTCATAAAATCCGGGGTTTCTGTCAACTAGGTAACTTCTTTCCCCCTTTTATTTCAATTCCGCAGATTAGGTTTCAATTTTATGAATAAGATCCTGTATGTATACTGTATGTGAATGCTCTAATTTGATAAAATTGCACATAATTGCATATGGTACTTGATCACACTGATTCATTTGCTGGCTCAATTATAATAGAGGTTGCAAATATCTAAGACCATTTTTAGTTATACATGTTTTTTCGTATGTAGCCGAATTGGATGGGTAGCGGAAAAAAGACGATTTGGAGCCATTTTGTTGACATTTAGGATGAGAAGTGTGTACTTTGTTATTTGAGAACTTTTAACTCCCAAGTCCGAGTTAATTAAGAAAAATTTATTTATAGATTAAGGATCTTGAAAACGGTTGATTTGAAAATAATCGGTCTTTACATTTTCAGTAACTGTTTAGTGTTCACTCTTGTTAGTGTGTCTGTGTGCACGTGCATGCTTTATCTTGAGAAATTGAAGCTCTCTATTGAGCCTTATTATATCATGGTTCTGTTAGCTTGATTTACGGGGGTGTATTCGATTGGGATTTTAATGGATTGTTTTTAGTCTATGGATTTTAATGGATTGTATGGGATTTTGATTTTGTGCGGATTCTTGATAAAATGTCGCAGAGTTGATGGGATTTAGGTACAATGCTTCAAAATCCCATTGATTTTGATGGGATTTCAAAAAACTTAAAATACACTGAAGAATGTCACAAAATCCATCATTTTATGAAATGAAAAAAAATCCATCAGCATTTGAATACCATCAGATTTTAATGGATTTTAAACAATCCCAATTGAATACCATCGGATTTTAAAGCATAATTTAAAATCTCAATTGAATACCACCAGATTTTGTAGCATAATTTAAAATCCCAATTGAATACCTCAAGATTTTAATGGATTTCAAACAATCCCAATCGAATACCCTCGGATTTCATGAATGCAGAAAAATGCTTTAAAATCCCAATCCAATACACCCCTCTTAAGCTAATTGTCTTTTGCTGGTCGTGATTTTTATCATGGTAGAGGGGAAATGAAGAAGGAAAAAGGGGTTGCATTTGGCAGTAGTGCTAGTAGCAGGGATTATGATGAATCTGAATACAAAGAAGAAGAGAAAATGAATATCCCAGCTGTCCGGTTCTCTACCCGAAACGCTTCCTCCAAATACGATTTCGTCAAGGTCCTTTTTCTTTTGTCTTTATATTTTTGTTTTTCATATTCTTTTATGTGCTCTCTGCCAGGTAACATGTCTTTATCATTGGTCTTGTAATAGTGATCTTTCAATGATTCAGGTGAAGGTGTGGCTAGGCGATAATGCCGATCATTACTACGTCCTCTCCAGATTTTTACTCAGCAGAATGCTGACTGTTACAAAGGTCCTTACTCCTTAATATCCTCTATCTTACATGGTTGCTTTGTCAATGTGCATACTTCATTATTTTTCAATGTTTAGTTTTGTTTTCTGCTGACATAATAACACATTTTGGCACCATAGTTTAGCTACATGCTGATAAACTAGCACGTCTTAGCAACATACTTATGCAGCTAGTTTGGTTGGCGGTTACAACTCCTTTTGGTGTAAATCCAGTACTTAGGCCTGTATACAGTTAAATTTTTACACACGTAGTAACATACATTGAAAATATGTGCACAAGTATAGGTTGTTTACCGTTGTAAAATTTAGTCTCATGGCTTTAATGTAATGGGTTTAGTTCTCTGGGCAACCTATTACTGTTGGGGCGAGCCAACCTTGTTAATAACAGGGTCCCTTGTCGGATGATCTATAAGTATTTAAGTGAATATTGAATAATGCGAAGATAGTTATGGATCATACATTAGATTGTTTAAAGTATTAATGTTATTATTGAGAATGAAGGATTGTCTGGAACTGCAAAGGCGCTCCTAAGGCTAGAGTGGTCAAAAGTTTGATTATCACTTCCCCTTACTCTATACTTCAAAATATCTCAACTATAAGACAAAAATCATGATGCGAAAAATAATTTTAGGTACTTAAACATTTCTCTGTTACTCTTTTTTATGACTTTGTTTAACATATGTATAATAACTTTAAAGGTTACAATGATTTATATATTTACGACAGTTTGTTTTTGAGATTATATATCTTATGGAAGATGGGGTTACTTACCAGCAAACCTCTATAATTGTGAACGTTTTCAATGTTCTAGCTTGGTTTTTTGTTAATTGAAATCACTTTGGTACTTTGGTTTTCCAGTTATGACTTTTGGTAATGTGCTGTATATAACAAAAAGATTTGCATTCAGTATATTTTTTTAATTCTATGCAATTTCCAAGCTTCAACAATTTTTCTGTGCAGATTCCCAATCACGTAGCCCTTAAAATTGCTCTTGAACTCAAAAAGCTACTCATAGACAACAGCCTTTTGGACGTGTATGTTATTTACTCGGCAATCTCTAATTTTTTGTTTCCCTCATTTGTTACATTTATTACTTAATGATTCCATGAATGTTATTTCATACGAAAAATATTTTGCAGCTCGCAGTCCGACCTTGAAGCTAATCTGTTTAAGGTATATCACTACGTGTTTCATTTTATCTCTTATTTTTTCCTTGCTCTTTTTTTTGTTTGTTCGATTATGGTTAAACTTTACTTTTACTTCCGCTCAGTGGATGCATGTTTCCTTGATTTGAAGCTTTAGCTTTTGTACTGAAATCTGTGATTCATTTTAGAAAATTGTAGTACCCTTTATAGTTTTCTTTTGATTTTATCGTACTTACCACAAGATGATGAAAAATGACAACAATGCTATAATCTTTATCATTATCTGTATATACGAATACAGATACAAACAGTCACCCGTTCCTTTTGTAGAAGAGCATGCCTGAAATTTTAGTCATTGTAGCAATAGCTTTTGCCAATCTTTGTATCTTGAAGCCTGTTAATTTGTCTCTCTTTACAGCTAATGGAGCGACGGGGTTATGGAGAGGAGTATATAAATCGTTACAAGATGATGACAAGGTGATTAAGTTTTCACTGGGTCCTCTGAGTTCATCTTTTGTGTAAATCTAGTTTACTCCACTATTTTACAAGTTCTGTCAAGTTAGAGCACCAATCAAATATAGTTTCAATCCTTAATCACAATCAACAACTTAGCTCACTTTAGCCTGCCACAGTCTAACCCAAAAAGTCACTGGTGAAAACTCAACATGTTTCAAGGTGGAAAGACCTCTTACCATTTGCAACTGTTGCTTTGAGAATTTCTTGTATGCTCTAAATGCCTCAACTTCAACTGGATACTTATGACTTTCTAGGTAGTAATGTTTTTTCATACATATGATTTGGCAAGTAATTCTTTCGGGTGCTGAGCTCTAATTTTTGGATCTGTTCGTGTAATGCATGTATGGTGCGTATTCTTATTTACAGCTTTCTACTTCACTTTCACGCGCTTCCAACAAGATAAATAAAAATTTATATATAATGCTCTTGTTGTAATTTGTATATATCGGTGTTGTAACTGAACAGGAGTACTTCTAAGCAACAAGTCATGAGGGGGTGCAACCAATTCTGTCATGTGTCGTTTCAAATAAGAATTAGTTTTTCACTGACTATATTTTAGATAAAATAAGAATGTGGGTGACAAAAAGGGAAAAGGTCATTAGATGCCAACTTTAATCCTCACGTACATTTTTCTGTCCTTTAGATTTCACCATCAAAGGGTGCCACTGGTTATCCTTGTGTGTGGAACTGCCTGTGTGGGAAAATCTACAATTGCAACCCAGCTCGCGCAAAGGCTAAACTTGCCCAATGTCTTGCAGGTTAAATTGTGTTACACTAATTGCTTTATCTGTTTCTTTAGGTTTATTGTGTTTCTAATTTTATTTTTTTTTCCTGAAAACATGCATTTGTCTCTAATATTGACTTTTATCGATGTGTATGATGTTACAGACAGGCATGGTGTATGAGCTGCTACGGACATCAACAGAGTATGTAACTAATTCAATCATTTTTTTAATGTCATTTGAAGTCTGATAGTGCAAAGCTGTTATTATCCAACTACAAGTATGGAAATCACTGTAGTACTATACATTCTGTAGTTCTGTATAGATTGGTTGATGATTATACATCAGTATTATTTTTTATTGACCAGGTTTTCTTAGGTAAAAAGTGAAATTTGATGAATCTTAATTTAGAGACAAGTTTTTGATGTAATACATGGTGGATTTGGGCAAAATTTATGAATCATGATTAGAGATTACTAGTATTGAGTCTCACTTATTGCTGAAATATTAATAATTTCTTTGTACATAATAATTTGAACATGGGGCATGTGAATGCTCAATAAATCTAGTTCTAGGATACGAATAAAACTCGTAAGATAATAAATTTCTGTTTGACCATAGTAAATTGGAGGTGCTGATGCGAGTTCTTTCAGTGTGAATTTTACCCTTGGTAATATTTCAAGTTTTCCAAATTATTTCTTCAATTTGTTTGTATGGATAGGATAGTTTCTACTTGCTTATCTAGTTATTAAACATAAGCTAATTTTGTTCTGCTCTTCCGATATTATCACAGTGCACCATTGTCTTCTTCCCCTGTATGGGCTCGACACTTCAGTACTCCAGAAGAACTAATTACTGAATTTTGTAGGGAATGTAGAATAGTTCGAAAAGGTATTCCACATGTCAGAAAGTTGATTTGTAACTCTTTTAATATATCTATGGAGCTTATAATAATTGTTTTTCAAATTGACTTGCCTTTTAGGTTTGGCGGGTGATTTGAAGAAAGCAATGAAAGATGGAAAACCAATTATCATTGAGGTGCAGAGAACGCCCTTTTCACGTATATAAAGTTTCTCTTCCCTCTTGGATTCCCTTTTTATCCTCTTTTTAAAACATATTTTTCCTTGCGGTATTTCTACCCAGTTATAGGTATCTTAATTTTTTTTAATCTTAGACTAAAAGCTACAATCGGATAACAGAACCAGGAATAGTCTACACTTCTTATAGCCTCACACCCATCCCGGATAGTGGCAGAATAAATTATTCTCATATATGGAAGGACTTCATCTGCTTTCCAACTTTTTTACTTTTTGTATTTGTATCAGATGGCTGAACATGGATATGTTTGAGTCAAAATACAAGAGCATTTATGTAATTCTTTAAAATGTGCCTCTCATTGTATCCTCCAGGCTGGATCTCCAACAATTTTCAAGTCCTTTGTTTAATTTTCTTCTCTGTCATAGTACTTTCCCTAAAACATATTGTGTATTTTTGTTGAGCCTAAAAGTTTGTTTGACTTGTTAATCCTGTCTTCATACTTAAGGTCGAATTTAATATTGTTCCTAATCGGCTTAGATATGCTACGATATTATGATGAAAGGGACCTCGCGATTGAAATTATTAACATAATATGAACATTTAAACCGGGTTAGAAGGGCTGTGTGATCCCAATCAGTAATAAGATTGAAGGTTCAGTTGTGGTGTGACAGAATATTATGTTCTGTAACTGTCGAACTTCCCCAGGAAGGACCACACTGTTGCATTGCGTCGCCTTGCTAGGAAACAATCACATAATAACATACTTTTAGAATTTGTGTTTTAAGAAGCAAGCGCCATGTCTAGTGATCTTATGTGCACACAGTAAGCTAAAGTAAATGCAGTTTTATTTTTTTTGAATTTTAGTAAAGTGAGCTCATCAACTGTTATTCTGAACCTCCCAGTGTCCTGTAATAGCTCATCCGCACTGTATGTTGTTGATGGCAGGGCATGCATTTAGATCCAAGTATATACCTAATGGACGACGAGAATAAAACACCAACAAACATATCAGCAAAATTGGATCAACAAAGATTTGTGGAGGCAGTTGAGAAAAATGCAGCGGAAGCTACTAATGATTCTATTGCTTCTGCTAGTTACAATGAGCACTTTCCTGCAGATGAACTGGATAAGGTTATTGATGGTTTGCAGTCGGTTGATATTGCTGAAAGTGCTTGTGATGACAAAGGTTGAATGCAACATGTATTTTCCTTTCCTTTTTTTTTTTTTGTTAGCATAATATCCAGCATACAAGATAACAATTAAATCTGATGATTTTGTTTTTGACCATATAGGTGAATCAACGCAAGATTTAGGGGTAGATAGGAACCCACTTGTGATGAAAGAAAAGTCAAGTGGTGCTGCTGCTGCACCAATAATTGTTCCTATAGTTTTAAAGATGGCTGAATTTGATCATAAGGTTGTTATAGTTCCATGAATCATGTTAATGTAGAATTAAATATATCTTCTTAGAAACTGCAGTGTTTCTAAACTATGTTCTATTTACAGGCATTACTAGAGGAGTGGATCTCTACACGTTCATTCAGTGACAATTATCCACTACAGGTATTAAGAATTAGTAAGCATTCTGTGGAGAACATCTACATGAGCAATAGATAGTGTCTTGAAATTTTAAGAAGTGCGTCCTTTATGCATCATATCACAATTGGTCCTAGGCGACCAAGAGAGCGCCTAAGGCGCCACTATGATAAGGGCACCAAAAAATTATGTGTAATATATTATAAGTTGTGAATATATATATAGGGGTGGGTTCTAGAGAGATCCCTCCTATACGAGAGAATGAGAGTACATTAATCTTAACAATTGATATATTTTTAAATTGATGGTCAAGATTTTTTCTTTTTTGACAGAATTGATGGTCAAGATTCATCATATGTAAATGTGTATTTATACAACTTTTTTGTTCGTTCAATCAAGCGTGCATGAAAAGATTCTTTCCTTGTATAAAGATTTTGTATATAATGATTTGTCTTTAAAGTTTCTAAATATATTTGATATTCATTCAGTGTGCTAATTATTTATATTTATTGTATAATATATACCATATTATACATATAGAATAAGGAGGTTTGTATTGGAGTAACACTCCACACACACACATATATATACATATACACATACATATGTACATATATATAAAATTGCATTTGAAGATAATAAAATGCATTTTTTTTGGTTTTAGTGTTTTATACAAGAGAAATGCTAGATACCCCAAATTTGTTTCCCAAAACTTTCCCCAAATGTTGAGTTGTCAATAATATGTGCATACATATGCGTCCCCAAATTAAAATTTGTCACGTGTTATGCCACATCATGTGGTAAACATTTGGGCAATTTATTTGGGGTACCTAGCGGCTAGCACTGCTCTTTATATAATTGGCATGAATGTGTGAATTGAATATGAATAAAAAAAGGGGCACCATTTTAAAATCTCGACTAGGGCACTCAAATCTCTAGGACCGGCCCGGAACATAGATGAATATATGTCAACTTAGTCCGAAAACTGAGAGGGGATAATGTGATAGGCTGATAGTGTTTATCTATCCTTCTTTTTATTGCAAAATAGAAGGCAACAAATTTTCTCATGTATGGTCGTACAACTACTAGCATGCAGAAAGAGTCTAAGAAAACTGATAAACTAGGGGGATATAGGCTATATATAATAAGCCCTTTATCTAGTGTATCATGTATGTAATGTAGTTGAGGCTGTTCTTTCTCCATAGTAATGGCTCAATGTATTAGTAACGACTAACGATTTGAATATCTTTTCCTTTTTCAGGACAAAGATAAGCTAATAAGCAACCTAAAAACCATTCAAGACTATCTTTGCTCATTTACGTCACAGGTATGCCTATTTTACCTGCTTCGAGTTGTATGAATTCGTCGAGTAATTACAAGCTTCATGTCGAGAAGTATATCCTGATTGTAGTATGTGCATGATGTTGTGTCCTTCAAACCCCCGTTCTATTTAGAGGTTCTTTTTTCAAGAACTAAACCAGTTATTTACTTCTTTCATTTCCAACTTTCTTGAACAGGGGCTAACAGTTGCTAACATATCAGCCACGACTTTTCCTCAGACTCTGGATTGGCTGCATAGTTACCTTCTTCAGGTATATTTTATTTTATCTTGGTTCAAAAGATAGTAATGGTGTCTTCTTAAAATGGGAGTATTCAATTATATAAGTGCTGGATTTTTTGTTAGTTTGCAAACCTTATGAAAGCACCTTTTCTGGAGGAAGATATGCACAAATTTTCAGTTCATCATGGCCCTTTACCATAGAACTTTCTAACCTAATTAGGATACATTTTTTCCCTTTTCAGTCATATATGGACTTGAGATAATTTTATTTTGTCATAGTTGTGTCATATTCATGCCAGGCTTTAGAGGTTGCTTAGGAGTTAGGCCCTCTAGTATGAACTGTTCTATAATGTGCAATTGCCATATATTTCACTTAAACAGTTGATCTTATATAGAAATTAGATATTAATATTGGGAAAAGTGAATCTTATTGTCAGGATACATTGCAGAAATATTGACAAAAGTGTGAGAATTTTATTTATGGATAAGTGATGTGTCATGACATGCTTTAGATTTTAGGTTTTTAAAATAAATGAGAAATGGCAAACAAGTGTTTCAAAAAAAATAAAGGAGCTTAAATGTTTCTAATCGAGCACAGTATAAGAACTGAGCCAAGTCAAGTGTACTCGTGAGCTCATTAATCAAATATTTATATACAACTTATCTACTATAAATTAGAAATAGTTTCATTAATCACCAAGTTCTTATAATAATTGAATTAAAACTTGAGCTGTCACAAGCTACTGGACTCAAATCACAGCCTTAATATCAAGAAAGACATGTAATCTGATTTCATTATACTATTAAAAAAATGAAAGGCTGAATCACACTATTACATGTGAAGCGGATAATTCAATATGAGCTTATTTATGATTAATTTGGAAGCTGACATCCAATTGATATGCCAAAACTGAAGAATGAATCATTGATGCTCAGAAAAAGGAGTATGACTGTCTGAGCTTTGTGACAAAAAGTCTATGCTAACGTTCATGGTGGATCACCTTTTCAATTTTTTCAAGGAGGTGACAGACCCAATAATATGTAAGAAGCTTTTGAAATGAGTGCAAATTTTCCTCGACAGATGCGAGAAAGTGATAGGTCTATTGAACCCTGCAATAATATGATAGTAATGGCCTGGGAGCCAAAAAAATTAAATTTAAATAAATAGTCTGTTAAATAGGTTAGGTTGAAACAAACACATAGCACTACCCATATAAGCGGGTATGTCGTATGTGGTAAGTACAAAAAGGGATATAGTTGCTTAAGGGGAAGGAAAAGAAGTTGTGAATAACATCTATAAATAGCTGGAGTGTATTTATGCAGAAAAAACATTAAACAATACAAAAATAATATCCTTTGAAGTTCTGAAAGAAAATACGACTCATGCTCTTTTATATGCATACTATACATTGATTCTAGTTCTCCACTTTCCTTCATGCTATATTAGTTTCTTTTGTCATAAATTTCTATGCAGTGTATTGAGCAAGGTACAACATCTGTTTCCACACCTCAAAGGCAGAATACAGGCTGAGGCATCATGTTATATCTACAGGTAAGTTATAAGACCGTATATGAAGGAAGTCTACAATTTTAGGAGAGAGCAAATAGAAAAGAATTTTTGGCCTGCAGATTTATGTTTAGTGGTTGCACAGTTGCATGTGTCTTAATCTTACATATTACTCCTATTAAAGCTCTCGTTGAGAATACCTTCAATTGTCGTGTTGTCGAGTTTTCACTAATTTTGTATGTTCTTAGCTAATACAGATGTAGTTTCTCAAAATTGATTGTTCTTAGCGATGCTATATATGTTTCCATCGTTTTCTGAAAATGCAATGTTTCTTCTATATAAGCCTGGCTATATGACGTCCGTGCATGTTGGTGCTGTGGTGGATCTGTGCTGCTGGATGTTTATTATATTGAATGCCGTTTGCTGCCCAAGAAGCTCAGCATTACTGTCTGACCTTGTACTGCTGTAATAACCGCCAAGTTCTTCTGTCTACTGAGGTGTGATTTCCAAAATGATTTGCAGCAAGTGGGTTTCTTTTTTTGAGAGGCTAAGTTATGCTGCTACAAAATCAATACAGCATAACTTAAATCTGGAAAGGCCTGTGATTAGAACTTGATGGATTAATATGTGAAATATCAAGTGTACTTGTGAAATATTTAATACAGGTAACAGAATATAATGCCTGCAATTACTTGGCTAATATAAATAAATAATGCCTGCAGATTTACCCAATTTTAGTTGAATTGGAGTTGCCAGTATATTTGTTCGTAAGGTACTACCATATGTGAAGGTCCATTGATCTATGTATTTCAGTCGTTGGGAATATAAACTCCTGTAGCTGAATTACACGACTTGCGAAAATATGTTTTTTTCAACTTGTGAGTCGATACACTGGCACTCCTTAATTTTTTGCATAGATTCTTTTTCTTTACAAAATGCCTTTTGCCTTGGCCGAGGATAAAAAAACAGAAAAGAACATTTGCGATCTCTGCATTGTATGCTAATGTGGGGGCAACCTATAGGGACGCATACCTTAGATTTCCGACCTCTACACAGTGTAGAGGTCGGAAATCTAAGGTATGCGTCCCCAGGCCTGTAAATGGATCGGATATCCGATCCGATCCGTGGTTAAATAAATGGATATGGATCCTTATTAAATAAATCCGATCTGCTAATAATTCGATCCGATAATAATCCGGGCCGATAAAGAATGGATATGGATATAGTCACGTCCGATCTGTTAATGATCCGATCTGATTCATGCTTAACTATATAATATATTTTATATTATATTATATTATTATTATTAATATATTACATAGAAAATAAAATTTTCTAAAAATATAAGACAAAATCCTAAATCATATTTTCTTATAACTGACCGCTCCTAATTTTTAACATGGCTCTCACTCTTGTCATCCGATTAATCTAATAATCACTCTTTTTTGTGTAGAGTGAGCATAAACACATGAGCTAACTCTTCCACTTAAAATCTCATCAATCACCTGATTCTGTATTTAAGACATATTTATCGACTTTAATCCTTATTAATAGAGGAGAGCACATCATAATTTGCTTCCTCCAAAAGTATTAAGCAACTTATTTATTATTTTTCTATTTACTTGATAAATTCTGTGTTGAAGTTTTTATCGGAACAACCAACAAAGTTTGTATCAAATACAGCTTTATTAGTTTTTTTTACATATTACGTTAAAATTCATGAATTAATATAGTTAGAAAATATCACTTTTTTTTCTGTATGAAAGTTAAAACATTATTCACGGTGAAAAAATATATTTCACAAATTTTAGCGGATCGGGGCTCCGATCCGATTATCCATGATCCGAATGGACCGGATATGGATTGACTTGTAAAATATCCGACCACTGATCCGATCCGATCTGAATCCCGATAAATTGATAAATTTAAATGGATTAGGATATGGATTTAGTTAGATCCGATCCGTTTACAGGCCTATCTACACATAATACCTTTAAAGTGATATTTTCACCACAAAATATCATTTTTAGGGGATCAGATTTTGAACTTCAGTTTGTTAGGATCACAATTCATCATTTTTTTAACCTGTAATTTCAGATATTCTAAAAAATATATAAATTTTCCTTTTTATATATAATGTTCAATACTATCATGTATAAGTTATAACTGCACCGGGTATAAGAGCAAGTCCAATAGGTTACCTATCCTATTACTTATAAATAATATAAAATAATGAGTGCTAGTATGTCTTAGTGATTTAGGTAATCTATTTTTAGTGTCTACTCCAATAGTAATCTCTATATTTGTTCTCCTAAGATTATTTTGATAATAAATTTGAGAGAGAGAATGAGAAAAGGAGAGAATAGACAAAGAAAGGAGAGAGATGATTATTTTATTCATAAATATTAAATAGGTAATGACTAGGGGTTACTTATAAATAGGTAATGACTAGGAGAATTAAGGATGTGCTAGTGATTTAGGATAACACTAGGATAGTGTTGGAGTGCATTTTTTTTGACACATTACCTAAATGTGAGTTTTGGACATCATATAGGTAACCTATTGGACTTGCTCTAAGTTACTAAGTTGTGGTTCTTGCAGCTCCCTTTCTTTTCTCTGAACATAAAACATGTAATGGTCTATTTTTGTACCACAAAATATGATATATTTTCAATCATGTTGCTTCTAATTTCAGATATTCTAAAAAATATATGAATGTTCCTTTTTATATATAATGTTAAATACTATTAACACCCCTGACCCCACCCCCACCCCCAACCAAAAAAAAAACTACCATTAAAATCGGTACAAGTGAAAACCCAAAAAAGCCACCCACTATCATTGGTATCAGAAAAACCATTTTGGTCTTACTTCCTCTTCTTTCTCTGTTAAATCTGGATACTGATACCAATCTCCTCCGGCCTTCCCCACAGGCATCGGAGGCCTGATGAAAATCTCAACTGGCTTTGGAACATGAATTCTCAAATGTAGCTCTTTTGCAACTTCAGTTTCTTCCAAATTTAGTTCGGATGATACACCCACTCCTTTACCTACAGGCTCAACGCAAATCCATCCAAGACCTGATATAGCCACATCACAAGCTGGCCTGCTTAGGCAGAATTAGAAAATTAGCTCAATAATCACAGTTCATATAATGCAAAAATCAATTAACATGCGATTAACAAAATTCTTAATACATACGACAGATATAAGCAATAGAGCCATGATTACAGTCCCAATAATAGGAAAACTAAGTACGGAAATCTCTATTGCTTGATATTCCATGGACTAGACTTTGTAGAATTCACGACATTCCTTGAATTACAAACCAGAAGCTTGGATTGGGCTGCTAAAAGTCTCAGTGATATGTACCTGTTTGCATCTTCAAAGTTTATTTGTAACTCGCGATGTGTTTCAAGTCCAGACCATTGATCAACTATTTGCTTTCCCGTTGGAGGAGTCAATAGAATTCCAATTTCTTTCTGCAATAGAAAAATGTTCCATTTTTTTGGTTTATGTACGGAGAAAAGAAAAACCAAAATTAACTTCCTAATCCTTCCAACCCTGTTTAAGAAAATATGGTGCATATATAGCCAGCAAACAAATGGACTCAATGAACAATAGCGCAGTGTATTCAATTCAATAAAGAGCCATTTCTTATAAATCACCACATCAAATTTTCTTTCCCTTCGAAGTCTGAATAGGCGATTCAGTTCAAGAAACAAATCTTGAAAGTACCATCACCCTTTCAGATATATTTAAAATAAAACCATCATCTTGATTCACTGAAAGGGCAAATAGTTTTTTCTGTGAGAGAATTATTTTTGGTATTAAAAATAAATATGCATATACTGGCAGTTAAACAAATGCAGGGATAACTCAGTGTTCAAACTTCTTAAATTATCCACTACTTCCATCTGATGTCTGACCAACAGAAGTAAAACTTTATATACTCTGAAATTCCGAGTAAAAGTAATGCCTTTGCATCATTCTACACGGGC
Organism: Daucus carota subsp. sativus; assembly: GCF_001625215.2. Lineage (NCBI taxonomy): Eukaryota > Viridiplantae > Streptophyta > Magnoliopsida > Apiales > Apiaceae > Daucus > Daucus carota. Next base: position 36,016,709 of record NC_030384.2, on the reverse strand, counting down.
ACCAGACTCTACTATATCCATGTCCTTCTCAGCCAGAATCGAGTAAATAAATAACTAAAAAAAACTGGACAAGCCAATCCTGCATAATAATGTGCAAGAGCACTCTTAACCTGTTGGAATTATGATTCAAAATTGTAACTGAAAATATTAATTAGTTGATTATGTTTTAATGTCTCTTTAATTAGATAAGATTTGCAACTCCATAAACATATTATGTGGCACTAATCGTGCTTATGTGATTTGTATGAGCTCTATATAAAGAGCCTTTTGATTAATAAAATTACAAGCTTCCATGTCTCTCCTATAAGCTTTCACCTAATATGATATATATCTCCCTCTTGTATCTTAAAAAACCAACATAACCAAAAAATAAGGTGCCCTTTAAGTTTATTAGATAGGATATACGTCTCTTCTTTTTGAGGTGCTCTTGCAGTCTTTCCTGTTAGCAGTAAAGAACATACTAAGTCTTACCTTATAAAATTCATCTGCTTTACAAGTAGGTACAATGCAAGTTTTAACTGCCTTTGGCCCATAAAATGTTAAACATGTCTCAGGAAGGACCTGAAATCAGCATAAAACCATCCATTATTCATCATCGCACAACAAAGATGAGAAAGAGTGTGATAGACTACCTTCAAAACATCAATTCTAACAAGACCTCCCCAAAAAATGGAATACCCGTTCATGCCATTTGATATAATTACTTCAGGTGCCATGTCATTTGCAGGAACCTGAGCACTCTTGTCACAGACAACATACACTATTAACATCATACCTCCCAGATAAAGGAGTATAAGAGTAATAACTGAGACGAATCACGCATGTTTTTAAAAGCGCAGAATAAAAGTTTTCTTTCTCCACAAAACACTTACTGTAAGAGATTGCCCTCTGAGACGACTTCGAGGAGCAAGTAATGGTAGATCTTCTGAATGAACCACTGCAGCTTGCCTATGATGGAGATGAACTCCAGGGGTGTCGTATAATTTCTGAACCACAGAAAAATATTATCACGTAATAATATGTAATTAGAAGAATGATATATTTTCATATGAAGGAAAACAGGTAAACGGATGAATATAAATGATGAGGAGTTTTGGAATGAAGTTGCATGTTAGTAATATGTATAATTTATAAAGTGTTTAAAACCTTTAATAAACAAACTTTATCCACCAACCAACCAGCATGATCAATGGATTTGGACTTCAAATGTGCCAATTAAGTTAGGAAAAACACGTCGAACATGAAGTGTTTAGCCAAGGGCCAAGATATACAATACCAGGAACATCTAGTGTGGGACAATGGTTAACAATATCTTTAATTTGTGATAGAGATTAAATTAAAGATCACTAAGGTTATTATTGAAGTGACTGTCGCCAGAAGGCTAACTTTTTACAGTCTCGTTGAGTCTTAAAAAAAAGGCTTCCAGCATAAATGGGAAAAATGTCTGTCAGAATCCATATATAGACAACCAACTGAAGAAAAAGTCAATCTATTCTAGTGGTCCCAAAAGTGTAAATAACACATTGTTTTCTATTACAATGATATAGCTTGAACTAGGAATGAAAAACATCACATACCCCTCCTATGAAAGCATTAATTTCAATTGGACCCACAGTAGTTCCAGGGACAGCAGACTGAATTGGTTTGTATCTCCGTGCCATTGCAGCAACTGGATCTTTATACGATAGCATTTCTGTTTTACAGTGCGTTTATGTTTTTAGAGTAGGAATCAACAAACATATGAAACAACAAATAAACAAGTCGGAAGGTTCTTAAGAAAATCATGCATATGACAAATTAATGCTAATGTCAATTATGTCAATAAGTAAAAATCATGTTTCCTGTGCTGTCTTAATATTCCTCAAGCATTTACTAATCTGTAGACCCATTGCCTAATTACTTATGTTATAATGAGTAGGTGAGTATCTTAAGTTCCACAGCCTTCCTAGGTAGTAAGTTTAGCTACAACACTTATATATGAATGAAACGCAAGTCAAAGATAAATTTGGTGAAACAGAGGGTTTGGTCAGCTGATTGCATTTAAAATTCAAGCTGTATTGAAAACTTACTTAATAGAGCATTGATGAATGCTGACTTTCCAACATTAGCTGAACCCTGGCATGTAAACAACAAACCTTTATCTATAGCAGTCATAATGAGAGATTTTACAAAAACTAAGATGAACGATGCAACCAAAACAACAAATGTAGAGAACACGTGCGCAGATAGAGAGAACTAGATAATTGACGAACCAATTTTGGGTTGACACATGCACTTTCATCATATACTTTACAATATAGATAACTGGAAAACTGAACAATGCATATGAATACAGAAAGAAACACAACAATAAAAAAGAAAGCTTGAGAAAAATTATATAAGGCCAAATATATCCAATAAGCAAAAAACAGTTGATTCCTAGGTATAGATTCTCTAAAGGAGGGTTCGAGCCTTATTGTAAGCATGGTTGTATGAGTACCAGGTAGAGGAGGGTCCCTATCAAAACCCTACTTTCCTACCAAAAATATACATTTTTAAAATTAATGCCCTAGTAAAAGAAAAGTTGTGCATGGGATAGAGCTAATATGTGATTAAATTTCTGGCAAATACATTCATCAATACCTGATTACCTGAATAGTGTGATGGAGAATATCCATAAGAAACAATGCAACGATGCCTGGCATATCCGTGTAAAACATTAACATATAAAAGTCTCAGAGGACTTGCATCTATGTCTTGCCTAATTCTCGAATCAAACCAGTTCCAGCAACATGCAGACTAGGTGGCCATTGGTAATATATGAACTAGTACATGTCAAATGGTTAAGAAAGTAGAACCATACAGCTGTTTGTGTTCGAGTGAACCCTTTGGGTATTATCTTAATTTAGTTAATTTGTTTCAATAGGAATATATAATCTTAGTTGAGGGGCAATTTAGCATGATGGAGTCCAGCTGGCAGAGATAGGCCCTCAATGCTTATAACATATACACAAAGGTAACAGGTCAATGGTAAAACGTAAATGTCAACCTAAAATGAGAAAAGAGGGAAGAGGACCATATATGCAAAAGTAACAGTGAGAGAGAAGTCAGTTTTTTAGTCAAATTTTCCCCTCTATTAGGTAGGAGTCCTAGAGCACACAAGTGTCTAGCTTATCCTTTGTATTTCCTTCATCCGATTTTTCTTATATTATTATTCCAGTATTGAGTATTTGAGAGCTCATTCCAAATCTATCATTAAGCATCACTAGTGTTGTTCTATCAGCTGAACTTATTAGATCTATACCATATGAACCCATATAATTTCATTTGTTATAGACAAATAGGCCCTGAATTACAACTGCAGAGATAAGTTGAGCAACAAAAACAATTGGGAACAAGAAACGGAAAACCCTTCCTTTATCCACATTATTATCCACCAGGTGCAGTGGTGGTTGTTCTATAGTAATAATGTGAAGAATAATGTGCAAATATGGTGCACGAATTATACAATAAGCTGATCAGTTTGAAGCAGAGCCAATAGAGGAGCTTACTAACCAGTATATAAACATCCCGCCCCTGCAAAAAAAGGTACAGGGTACAATATATAAGTTGCAGAAAATGAAGGAAATGGTCAGATGAAAGTTTCCATGACTATAGCTCATATTTACCTTTTTCTCTTTCTGAATTTCTGATACAACTCCAGCAATTCCAACCAAAGACTTTGAACTTGTTAAATGGACACTAATGACACTGCAAGGAACAGCATTTATCTTATAATATAATCCATAACTCTTCTAAGCATTTAAAAGGTAGTCCCTGGTTCTCCAAAAAACAAAACACAGGTATAAATAGAACTTAAAATGACTTGCTAAGAATTTTTGATTGCTAAGGTTCATTAGTTGCATAAGGTAAAGCATGTCAATAGGACATAATCTTAAAACTAATGATAGTCTCATATATGGAGTCTTCTGTACCAAGCTATTCATATGCTTCACAGCTAGGACCATAAAAAGTTTATATTTTATTGATTATCTCAAAAGACAACTGAAAGGATGGCTAGAGATAGGATGATGGATAATACTAGCTACAGATCACTCCCTCAACAGTATCAACTATAAAAACTCCGAAATAGATCACCTCTCCTGAGTACCGATTGCATACAAAGCCAAGGGTCAAATAATTCTCATAGCAACTTTCCTGAGATTATATAGGCCGCTTCTACGCACAGTGGCGGCTAATATGCCTGTCGCATCAGCTTGTTGGCTGCTTGCTTTCACACCAAAATGGAACTAGTGCTCTATTGCCTTAATTTTAGCAATAATCAAACCCTAAGATGAACAAAAACTGTACTATACCTAACATGACTACTCTTTTAAAAATATTTCACAATTCACATACCTGGTATTACTAAACAGTATACCAATATGCATTTAATAAATGAACGGATAAGACTGACATAAGTGACATAGAGCGTACTGCTTACTTAAGTTTTTTCTTCATGGTAGCTTCCACAACCCAGTCACCAACACAATTAAAATCTGTTCCTTTGGGAAGGAGGTCAACCTTAAAGAAAGCGGGTAAAAAAATGAGCATCAGAAAAATAAATTAGAATGCATAGGCCACACCACCACAGCCAATATGCTTTGTTAACTAGTTCCAGATATCATTATCATGTACCTCTTGCATCACACACATGTTGTACAACAATAACAAACCGTATGAAATACCATGAACGCGCTAGATCTCCTAACCTAAACTTAGTGCCAGGAATCTCCCGCACCATTTGCATGTGTTCGATATAAAATTATTAAAAATGATCCTGAAGATCTATGCGGCTTGAGGCTTGAATAGTTAATTAAGATATAGAAGATATCCATATGGATTTCTGATCAAGTAAAATTATCACCTTTGTCACAACTAATATTATGGGATTAGCACCAGCAAGGTCACGCACACGAGCCAAGAAGCTTCCATTGAAGTCTACTATATCAACCTGCAGATTACTAATCATAAGAGAAAGTTCCCAAGTCTTTGAATCAGTTGAGGACATTAAATTAAAAAAACTTTAATGAGGACTACTAAGATTCAACATGCCGGGATAGTTGAATCTTTTTAGTGAAAAAGATTTTAATAAAGGATCTGCCATTCCCTAAACAGGGTATAGCCACTAACCTTCAATAGAGTAATATTATCATCTAATTTAAAGGCTCCTCCTTCCCTCAGTAGGGTACAATTACTATCCTATATTACAAATATGTTCAATCTGCTAAATTTTAGTAATACTTCTGTCTTTTTAAAGATTCAGTCGGTTCGATATGTTTAATCTTAGTGGTTACTGTTGAAGGTTTTACCTAAAACACAAAAACATCAATATTGCAATCATAGAGCAATGAGTGCTTGATATTAAACTTTCTAACAGCAGTGTTTGTACAAGAATAAGAATTGACATATTATCGATGCATGAGAAGGTAGGTGGATAGAACCCACATCCGCAGCGAGTCTGGAGGACACAAAAAAATGGTCATATTCATCAAATATTCATCAATTTACAAGATTCAAAATCTAATCGATATGATTTCCGATTGATAAGCAACTACTACCAGAGAGTGCAAATACACCTATTCTAAATAATAGAATCAAATATTTAGAAAATACCAAATTATATTCTGCTCCGCCACATTAATTATGACACATCTCTTACCAATTTGACAATCAAAGCTTTCTCATATCTCAAATGAGACAGCTTTTCACGGAGCTCCTCGGCTGTAACAAACTGCTTGCCACCAGCATAACCTCCATTGCCACCCACAGCAGTAATCATATGACCATGAGATAACAATTGGCACCTACCACAAAGAACCGTTCTAAGCTGATGGTGTTTCTTCTTCTGAAAAATCACCACAATAAGCCATATACCGCAAAACTTCAGAAATCAAACCAACACCATAGATACACACATACAGGTTATATATACCACATACAACAATAACACACTGTCAAGCATTATCATCAACTCTAAACGATATTTGTATCGGCATACCATAGTAGAAGGAAGGACCAGCACTTAAATTCCACTAAATTAACTTAAAACCGAATCATAATTAAAAATTCTAATTAGCAAGCAAGTACTTATTCCACATATTTGCTTTAAGGTTTGTAGCTCACATATTTAGTATCACACTCGACACAATTCTATTCATTTCTTCAATTCTCACATTATCATTTAAACTATCGCAACAGATAATAACAAAAATATTATGATTATGTCCAGTCAAATTCGATACCAGTTGATACATATCCGCATCGACATAACCAGGAGCATCGTTTTCAACCGTCTGCAAAGGAGCACCGCAGCCATAGCAACTATAGTCCACACCAGAGCCCTTACTCATTTTATCTCTCTTCTTTTTCTTAATCTTCTTAGTCTCCAACATCACTTTCGCGGAAGCTTCTAGAGCTTGCTGTCGTTCAAGGAAGATGTCTCCTCGGGTCGGAGCCGCGGCTCCGGACCCGCCGGGCTCAATTGTGGGCGTTGATTGAGAATGAGGCTTGTTTTGGTGTGAATTAGTGGAGTGGCAGGTGATGTAAAGAGGCTTGGGATTGTAGATGAAGAGATGTGTTGAGAAATTGGGGGGACTGAGGGGACGAAGAAATGGATAGAGAGGATAGAGAAAGAGGGTTTTAGGCGCCATTGATAGAGAGAACATAGACGGGAACTTGCTGTTAATTTAGTGCGATGGGGAGTTAATTCGCATGTTATTTGAAATTATAACGAAAATGGAATAAATAGTTGAGTTTGAGCATCTCTGCTCCACTCTTTATTTGTGCTCTTAACTTTGAGGAGGAAAAGTAAAAACATCTTCGATGTGTTTCTTGCAGTCTTACACCACTTTTTAAAATATAATATAATAATATAATATATGATTCCTAGTAAGTTAAACATTGAAAAAGATGACTAACTTCACTGTTTCTTTTTATATTTGCTCTCTATTCATGTAAGTGAGTGGGAAAAATGAAAAAAAAGTAATGTTGAAATTATATTCATATATAAAAAGTTAAAAAATGCTAAATGCTTGTTAAAACAGAGGAGAGATGATGAATTCTTAAATTTTTAAAGAGTTCCTAGATTATCTTGAATTTTTAAAGAGTTTATAACAATTTAAACGGAAAAATGATTTTAGGTTAGAAAATATAAGGATTATAAATTTTAAGTTGCAAACTGTAATAAAAAAAATATATGGATGCTAATGTGTGTTTGGGCCAAAATTAATGGTTATAAGTTACAACTCTAAATGGCAAGTAAAAGTAAGGAAAAACACTTAAATATCACAATTTTGAACTGAAATGTCTTAATTATCATATCATGAAAATATGTCCCACAATATCATGTTAAAACACAACATCATGTAATGTCACGATATATAATATTAAAATTCTACACGACATGCCAATAAAAGATATTTTAAAATATGATTACTTCATAATGTTATATCATTTAACGGCACGATTCTAAGGATTTATAGGTGATTTTATATGGATTTGGGCTAAAAAAATGATAGACGCTACACGCCTTTTTTTATATTAAAGAAAAGCTAAACAATGTAATATTTAGAGTCATTTTTCAAAACATGATATTTGTTACTTTCAAAAAAAAAAAAAACATGATATTTGAACGTTATGCGTAAAATTGTGATAATATGACCGATACCTGATAAAATAGGGGAGCATGACTCCTACAATAATGGGGACTAAATTTAAGTGATTGTGGAACTAACCATCTGTAAATGAAACACCAACAAATGAGAGTGTCGTGGAATATATTGTTCGTGGTAAAAGTGCAAAACCAATTAAGAAATTGTAAAAATAAAAAATATACCCAGACCCATTAGTAAAACACTAAATTTTTTTTTGCCGGAATTAAAACATTAAATTTAATTTATAAGAAATTGTTTTCTATTTTGATTATCTGAAGTTAAAATAGGAAAATGCTTTGTGCACATAATTGTGTACAAAAACATGTACATAATAACATGTGGTGGATTCTAATTGGATGGCCCCCCTGCATTTACACCAACCACCCCAATTAAAACCCACCACATCACCTGCCACGTCATTATGTACAAATTTTCTGTACACAATTATGTGCACCTAGCACTACTCGTTAAAATAACAGTCCCCCCTCGTTGTGGTCGGCGTCTCCCCCTAACATTCGTTCACCCAAGACATCAAATCATCACCCGTCTTATAAGAACCCTAAAAAACCAAACCCCTCACCCATAATATCCCCCATTCCCCCAAATTAGGTTTTAATCATTCCACCATGGACGCTCAACGTGCTTTACTTGATGAACTCATGGGCGCAGGTACTTTTTCTTATCACTATACTCTCTTATGTCCTCCTTAATTCATCATTTAATTCTTCTATCAAATTTAATTATTTCGCGAACATATCATAATTGGAGCTGCTAATTACACGAATTAGCTGTTTTGAAGTCATAGATGTAGAATTTATAACTCTTTTTACTGTTGTGGTAACTTCAGCTCGCAATTTAACTGAAGAAGAGAGGAAGGGTTATAAGGAAGTAACTTGGGACGATAAGGAAGTGTGTAGTTTTTATATGGTTCGGTTTTGCCCTCATGATCTGTTTGTCAACACGAGGAGCGATTTAGGTGCGTTCTCTTTTCTCAGACTGTTTTTTCGGGTTCTTTTAATTTTAGTCGTCGGGAAATTATAAGATATTGCTAATCACATTATGTTGTTAGTAGTAGTGGCATAGATATTAGTTTTGTAGCTGTTACTGTGAAGTTCTTTTGTTATGGTGACTTTGTTTATGTTTATGTCAGGACCGTGCCCGAAGATTCATGACCAGAAATTGAAAGACAGGTAAACATATTTGCTATGTAGGTTTCTTATGAGTTTTTTTTTGAGGGATTTTTTGCCAAGGGTTAATGGTTTACGGCTTGTTAGATAATGTTTTCGTGATGATTTAAGATGCATGTTTCTTATGTTGACCTTGGTACATCTATAAGACTGCCTTTACTAAATTTTAGAGGTTTCATATAGCAATTATAATGTGTGTTGAATCTGTTACCTTGTTGCGTCCATAATTATTGATGTCTGCCTTTTGTAATGTTTGATAATGTTTCAACTGCTTATAATATCAATATGTGTTTAATTTATTGACCTTAAGTAGGTGATTAAGTTCACAGCAAAAAATAGTCCTGGCTAGTAACTGATATCTGTCCTTATAAATCACTGATATACAAATGTGGTGTAGGGTGGAACTTTTAATATGAGTGACATGCGTGGTATGCTAATAAGAATTTGGGCTTCTTGCAGTAGCAGGTTTTTTCATTGAGGTAACCAATCTATAGCCTTTTTAATCAAATACATTCAGCGGAAATACAAATTACTAATCGGAAAATAAGGTGTTTAATAAGTACCCGCCTTATAATTTAAAGGTGGTATCATGAAAAACTTGTTGCATCTCTGCTGTACCTATAAAAGACCTCAAACTCACTTCCATATCAAATTAGGCCAGTCGATATATTTGTCAATGCCAATAATGCCAGTGTTTAACTGTTCATATTTTAAATAAGATGTATGAGCTCTGTAGAGACTGTTATCAAACAAAATCCATATTGGGTTATCGTGTTCATTGGTGTGTGATTGCCACATCAGATCTCTTTTTCTGCTTTATGTGGTGGTTCTTCTTCGTAGGCTGTTCACCATGCTACTTTGCTATTGTGCCTTATAATTCCCATATGTGCCTATGTGTTCTGAGACTTTATCCTAACCATCACTACAATAATGTTGTACTGGCAGCTGGATATACGTATAGGACTCCTATTTCTGAACATTGTAAATATGTATGAACTCTTAAGTAATAGTAGTCTGTTGATCTTTTTCATCATTTTCCTCATAATATTTCCATATGCAGTGTGAGCTTGTTTGACTTTTAATTAGGAAAAATTGCTATTATCAGGACTCTAGAGCTCAAATATGAACTGCCTGTTCATGTAAATAGTAGCAGGTTTTAGTGCTAATTGCGTACTTTTTCTTTTCGTTTTATTCTCAGTGTATATTACTTTATTGATTTATTTTAATTTAGAACATATTAGATTTTTTTAGGTATGTGATACTTTCCAGAGTTCATGTTATTACTTGGTAGTTTGTTATATCCTCGAGCATATTTGTATGCGATGACATACGGCTGTCCTAGCCCTATCCGTTTAATGTATTCAGAAGAATTGTAATAAATTTAACCTATTTGAAAGTCTTGTAACATGCTATCTTGAAATTTGTACTCTCCCTTCTTTTAATTCCTCAAGAAATGCTTTTAGTTTTCTTAGGGATTTGTTGTATTAATATTCATTATTTAGTTTTGAGGCTTCCCCAAGACATGATTCGTATGTGCCAAAGTTCGAAGCGGACCTGGCTCATTTTTGTGAGAAGTTGGTGAGTTCACATTTTTTAATGTTTTAACTTTTAGAAGTCACTGGTTTCTGTTTTTTCCCCCCTGCTTATAGTCCTTCCATGATTTGATTATGTTATAAGGTAATGGACTTGGACAGAAGAGTGAGGCGCGGGAGAGAACGTCTTGATCAAGAAGTTGAACTTCCTCCTCCACCTGCGGTTCCAGTTGAAAAATCCGAGCAGTTATCTGTTCTGGAGGAGAAAATGAAGAATCTTTTAGAACAAGTAGAGGCCCTTGGTGAAGCAGGCAAAGTGGATGAAGCTGAAGCATTAATGAGAAAGGTGAGAACTGGATTTAATCTGTTTAGAGTAATTATAGTATTAGTCATGTTTCTGCTGGCACTAGATCATTGAAGCTTTATCTATGGTTGCACATTATTCTTCACAGGTGGATGTGCTTAATGCAGAGAAGACAGCCTTGACTCAGCAACCCCAGAATGACAAAGTTTTAATGCTTGCACAAGAGAAAAAGATGGCTCTATGCGAAACTTGTGGTTCTTTCCTTATAGCGAATGATGCGATTGAGAGAACTCAGTCTCACGTCACTGGCAAGCAGCATATTGGTTATGGCATGGTCCGTGATTTCCTGACCGAGTTTAAGGTAGTATATGGATACAGCTGCACCTTCACTATTCTCTTTCGATATGAATTTGTTTTTGTTGCTAGTGCTTAGATATGTGAGAATAATATCTTTCATTTTGAGCAACCAGGAAGCTAAGGAGAAAGCAAGAGAAGAGGAAAGGTTAGCGAGGGAGAAAGAAGTGGAGGAAAGAAGGAAACAGAGGGAAAATGAAATTGAGAGTAGACGTAGAAGAAGCAATTCAAGTGATCGAGATAGAAACCGTTATCGTGATAAAGACAGAGAGCGGGGTAGGTCTCGAGACCAAGATCGTCAAAGGTCTCACGAGAGGAATGGAAGGGGAAGCCGTGAAGGGGGAAGAGGATCAGATTGGAAGTACAACAGTTCTAGAAATGGAAGAGAGGGAAGTAGAGATAGGTACCGAGAACGTAACAGGAGCAGATCACATTCCCCTATTAGGCGTGGTCACAGAAGGTCACCCTGAAGTCCTGTCCCCTCATATTACTGAATTCTGTACCTAAATGTCTGAACTTTGTAGTCAGAAGAGGTAGACATGTTTAATTGTTTATGCTTGTTATGTTTTGGAGTTCAAATTATATTTTCATGGGTAAAATTCTTTTTTCTTCCCACAGCTTTGTAGAGACTAAACTCCTATCACCAAAATATAAATAGAGGAAGGTAATGAGGTAGGTATAACTTTACTGTGGCAAATTTGACATGATCTATTTTAGGATAGACTTTTACACACTCTTATTTACTATAGGAATAGGGGGTGCCCGCTGACTGATAAAGAGAAGGGTGGACAGGTCGATTTGAGGACCAAAATCCTGCTCCCAACTTTGATCTTTTGGGGGTTTTCATTGGACATTTATTCAAATAGTTAAGAAGAGGAAGGTCCGTCTATGTGCATGTGTAGTCGAGCTGCTGAAATCTTCTCAACAGTAAGGTAACCCACAAATCTCAAAATTTGATCTGTTGGTCTGTTCGACATCACCGGATAAGCTCGATTTTTATGTAATCACTGAGTTCATCTGAACCTGAGTTTCACCTAAAGAAAAACACAAAAGAAATTGTATGGCCATTGGCCAACCCATTTGAGTTTTTCTGTGGAAGCTGTCGCTAAAATATATAAACCAACATATACGACATGTTAGCTAAAAAATATAAACCTATGTATAAGACAAACATGAATGGTGGCTTACAAGCTCAGGAGGGCGCAATGAACCCTAGTAATCCACATTTAAATTGGATATTACTTGATGAAAAATTGGTTAAATGGCTGCATCATATTTGAACAGGCTTGCAACTCTTGTCATCACACTCAAAAGCTTGCAGGCAACTCACTAAACTAAGAAAAACTAGCATCCAAGTATTGCCATAACACTTTGATAGAATGAATGGAAATGTGACATGACATGTCTATTTAACATCTCCATGCTTCAGTAACCTTACCCGACCCGACCCAACCCATTAAATTAGAACACTTGCCCATTGCACTATTAACATTTAATATTAACTCTCCTTATTTGTTCCCCCAAAACCCATTCCTCATAGATGAAACGATCAATGAGTTGGGTCTTTAAGTCTGAAAGTCTGATTTTTATTGGTTTTTAAGTCAGGTATAGTTATTTTCCGGTGAAGTTTGTGGACCCTTATTTGGCATATGAGTTGATGCTGAGTTTGTGGACCGTTATGTGGCATATGAGTTGGAGCCGAGTTGGCTCCTGGGTGTCGAGATTTAACGCTGTTCAAAGTTAATGGAACTTAATGCAGTGCAAGTGTTTTGATTTTCAATGACTCAGAATGAAGTTTTTATCTGTTCTCTAGTGTAAGTGCATGTTTTTTGAGTTGAGGAACTTCTGTTCAAGGTTAATGAAAATTTAATGACAGGGTTGTCTGTTTTTTTTTTTTTTTTTTAGCGACTGAGATGCATATTTTCAGGAGTTTAGTACTTTAGTACGTAAGTGCATGCAATTTGAGCTTGGTTATTCAATTGCAAGTTAATCACGAGTGTAGTATGCAAGTGAATGATTGCACACAATTTGAGTTTGGTTATTCAATTTTAAATCAAGAATCGAGTTTAATTATGAATTAGCCATAACCCTTGGAAACTAAATGTATTTGCATTGGTGTATATATAAAAATAAAAACAACAGAACACAAATCCCATTTGTATATTTGAACGAATATCGAGCCCATCACTGTAAAATACAATAATTTATTTAAAGTTGTAAAATACAATATATTTATTTGAAGTAATAATTTAGTAGTAGTTGAATGCATATACATTATAGTTGTTTGACTTTAGTTACCTATGCTATTTACAATATATAGAATTAAATACTTTATACGAAATAGTATGTTATAAATGAGCGCAACCATGAATCAACTCAACCCAGTCCGCTGGTCTCACAAGTCATAAGCATAGCCTGATAAGGAATAGTCCATTAGATCACTCGTAAATCTTATATATCATTTATCCTTAAATTTAGCAGCCGTAATTTGATAATGAACAGTCCATTAGATTACTCGCAAGTCTTATTCATCATTTACCCTTAAATTTAGCAGTTATAATTGACTAACTGTAATTTTAGTTTCTGAGTTTGATTGTACATTTACATTAGATTAGTCCTAAGTCTATTTATCATTTACTCCAATTTCGATATTGTAATTGACTACGTATGACTTTATAATTTCGATCTTCTATCTTTGATTTAGGATTGTTATTGTGCCGATATTATATATTTATATCAATATCTTTAATGTGTAATGTTTATAGGGTACCAGTCCAAGCAATCATATGCCGTTAGATGAAATACAGTGGCCAGGATTATTACATTTTTTTTTTAACATGTCCAGCGCTCTTAAGATTCGTCCAGTGCTTCTTAAAAAGAAGCGCGGGACGGGATCATTTTCCCCATATAGTGGTTAAAAAGCGCTGGACATATTAAAAATTTGTTATAATCCCGACCGTTTGATAATCATCCAACGACCCAAAGTCTATAAATTACTTAGACACCTCTTTGACAATCATGTCAGGGACCGTACCCATATTTATAATGATCCATAGTTGATTCTTGATTGATTTGAAACATTTATATTAAATCTTTGATCTTTGACTTAGGATTTTTATCATGTTGATATTATATATTTATATTAATAATATATGCAACGTGTAATGGTTATAATGATCTTCTTAGTTGATATTTGATTGATTGTTTGACATTATAAAAATTAAAAGTATCATACGACACAACTTGATCAACCCCACCCGATCCAACCAAACTCATCATGTACTCGGAGGTCTGAGTTGAATATTGTTTTTAGGTTAATTGGTTGAAATTTTATGAACCAAATTAATATTAGGTCACTTAAAGAGTAAATTTTAGGGTGGTGGCCGGAGTATGTAGGTTGTTAGAAAAAAGTGGCTAGACTTCCAATATAACAAATATATGGCTGGACTTCACCTCCGCCTTTTAGAAGCGTGGCGCTCGTCAAAAAGACACTAACAGTAACAAAGCCGGGGTAAAAGTTGGTTTTAACAAAAAACAATGGTCCTATTGTTTGTGTGTATATATGTAAAGCGAACACACCACCTGAATAAAATCCTAGTAAAATTAATCTTTCTTCCTTTCTTCCTTGCATTCTGATCTGAAATAGCTTCGAGACATGGAATATTGTCATTATGGCAGGGGGTGGCTTGGACATATGCAAATGTTGGGAGGCGTTTCAACAGTTGCTGTGATTTTTTCCAATGGGTGGATGCTCTCCTTTACAATCGAGCTAAAGTTGTCCTACCTGGACTGTTGAGGAGGTTAAGCACTATGGAGGCTGAACATGAGAAGCAAATGGTTGAATTTCAAAAGAGGGAAAGTAGGAAACAGATGTTTTGAATGGTGTTCGGCTATGCATTTTTCTTTGTTTTTTTATGTATTTTGTGACACAGTGGAGCAATGTATGTGCATAGGGTTGGTAAATTGTTGGCGTAATGAAGTTTGGTAGATGAGAGAAATGAGCGCTTGAACAATCCTAACAATGTCTTAAAACAGGGAACATTTGATAAGTGTCTTATTTTTAAGACACTACTAATTTTCTCTAAATCATTTTTATTAATAGAATTTTAGTTTACTTCCATTTCAATAAATCTCTATTCCTATATTTTACCTTATTTGTAATAATTATTTACATATATTATTAATTTAATAATAAGACACAATGATATTCAATATCTTTAGGACATTCATTTTTTATTGTGACATTTAACAGGACATTGTTTTCTAATCAAACTAGTACTTGCAAGCCAAATGAAATGGCTAAGTCGGTAATGGTATTATTTGGTATTTGCTGAAAATAGCACTGCTCTAAACAATACTCTCCTTGAGTTTCCATCAGCTTTGTGTTCATTGAAGTCAACTTTTTAGTCTCTTTATTTAAAAGCACTTCCCCCCTACCAAACAAGTGTTTGGCTTCTAGCGGGCGGATCTTAAGATAACTAAGCCAACTAATCATCTTGCTAACGAGGGTTAGTCAAGCTAACCATCATAATCTCCATCATAAAACCTTTGTAAGTTGGCTATTGCAGTAGGGTCTTCTCACTAATCTAAACTCAAAAGCCACTACAATGAACACAAACATTGTTCCATCATACAAGACTATAGGCTATATACTTGTTGTGTCAACTCTCATAGTTTTGCTATCCATACAAAAAGCGCAAAAAGCTACAAGCGATGATCGTGATGATGAGCTTAAAGAGTCTCATTTATCGTCGGTGTTGGGGGAGAAGATAGAGCAAGAGAATGTTCCAGAAGTATTGGGTGAGAAAGATGAGGCCTTTAAGTGGACAAATGCTATGTTGTCTTGGCAAAGAACTTCTTTCCACTTTCAACCTCAAATGAACTGGATGAATGGTTAGCTTCCAAGTTTTGCTAATGTTCATGTTTAGTGTTTTCATTATTGTTTAAATTATTGTTGTTAATGATCGAAATTTGATGTTTCATGGCTTGATATGCGGTGATTTCTGGAGCAGATCCTAACGGTATGTCATTTCCTTTTTTGATATTCTTTTTAGTATTTTTTTAATTTTCTTGATTGCTTGGATGGATGTTTATTAGGCTTGGCTATTTCAGATTTTAAAATCCTTAACAAACAGAAGCTCATATGTGTTATTTTGTTTTGAATTTATCGATGATTGACCTCTGAGTGATCCGTAGATAGCTCTAAACGAATTTAACTTTACTTCCTCTGTTCCAATTGATACGCGCTACTTGCTTGGATGGTAAATTATAGTTTGGAAAAGAAAGTAATTTTGAATGATGTGGAAGCGCAGGTCCATTGCTCCATATGGGATGGTACCACATTTTCTACCAGTACAACCCAGATATTGCTGTCTGGGGATGGGGAAACTTGACATGGGGTCATGCTGTATCCAAGGATCTTATTAATTGGTTTCATCTTCCCATTGCATTGTTCCCTGATCAATGGTATGATGTTGGTGGCGTTTGGAGTGGCTCGGCTACAACTCTACCCAACGGTGAAATCATTATGCTCTACACCAGCAGGCTCCTTAATCTTACTCAGCTACAGAGTGTAGCCTATCCTGCAAATATTTCTGATCCACTCCTCCTCGACTGGGTCAAGTACTCGGGTAACCCTGTTATGTTTACCCCTAAGGATATTGGTCATGAGGATTTTAGGGATCCCAGCACGGCCTGGCTTGGCCAGGATGGAAAGTGGCGGATTGCAGTAGGGTCAATGGTCAATAACACTGGTTTGTCATTTGTATATAAGACTAGTGACTTTAACAATTTTGAGCTATTAGATGGGTTATTACATGAGGTTCAGGGTACGGGTATTTGGGAGTGTATTGACTTTTACCCGGTATCGTTGACTACTAATGATGGATTAGATACATCAGCTAATGGGGTTGGTGTTAAGCACCTGATAAAAGTAAGTTTGCAGAAAACTATGAAGGATTATTATGCAATTGGGACGTATGATCCAATAAAGGATAAATGGACACCTGATGACCCTAAAGAAGATTTGGGTAATGGACTGCTGATAGATAGTGGAAAATATTATGCATCAAAGACATTTTATGACCAGAGCAAAAAGAGAAGGATTCTTTGGGGTTGGGTTGGCGAAAGTGATAGTCAATCAACTGACCTCTTGAAAGGATGGGCTTCTCTTCAGGTATGAAATACCAGTATATTTCTGTTTTAAAACTGTCACAACTGTACTGTTTTGGTTTGAAGTTAACGCTAAAGGTTCCAAATTATTTATCAAAAACCATGTACTTGATGTTTTGAGATCTCTGACTTTTTTGTATACACTATTCAGGGCATTCCAAGAACAGTTGTGTTTGATAAGAAAACTGGAACTAGTATAATTCAGTGGCCAGTTGAGGAAGTGGAGAGTCTGAGATCAGAAAGTTATGATTTTGACAAGCTTAAACTCGAACAAGGATCAGTTTTGCCACTCAACATAGGCTCAGCATCACAGGTTTATCTCTATGTGCATTTACACAGTGCTGAAGTCAGCCTGGTCTATTTAATTTTGTATATGTGTATTGATTTATTCATCTGAGAATGCTACTTAACAGTTGGACATAGTCGCCACATTTGATGTGGATGAAGAGGCACTGCTAAGTATGGAAGAAGCTGAAGGGGATTATAACTGCACCTCTGGTGGTGGTGCTGTCAGTCGAGGTGTTTTGGGACCATTTGGCTTTTTAGTTCTGGCTGATGAATCATTGACGGAGTTAACAGCTGTATATTTTTACATTGGCAAAGGAATTGATGGGAGAGCTAAAACACATTTCTGTGCTGATCAATCAAGGTTTGCCTCTTATCCTTACTGAAGCGACTTAAATAATTCCTGCGTTAAATTTTATTTCTCAGTAATGCTAAACCAAGTACCCCTAAATATTTGTTCATTCAATTACCTTTAGCTTAATGTTAATTAATCAAGAAATATGAGTTTGCCACAGTTTTAATCCTGAAGCTATCCATGTTCAACTTGGCTGCTTGTGGGCTTACTAATGTAATTAAAGCTTAAATTAATTTGTGGATTCTTTAATTTTTCTTATTATAGGTCATCAAGTGCATCAGATATTGAGAAGCTTATCTATGGAAGTGATGTTCCTGTTCTTCACGGGGAAAAACTATCTATGAGGTTACTGGTATGTGAAGATCTTCCATTTCTCTTTTATCTCTGTGGTTGATAAAATCAAATCCTTATAAATAATAAACAAAAAAGTTGCTAAAAGAGCATAAAGTTAATAAGTGAATGGATTATCAGGTTGATCATTCAATAGTCGAGAGCTTTGTGCAAGGAGGAAGAAGAGTGATAACGTCGAGGGTGTATCCAACAAAAGCTATAAATGGAGCAGCAAAAGTATACGTGTTTAACAATGCCACAGGAACAAGTGTGACAGCCTCAGTGAAAGTCTGGCAAATGAATTCTGCAAATTTTAAAGCTTATCCATTGACTGGGGATCAGCTGTAAAGTAGCTCTACCTCAATCGTCATTTTTTTGCTTTGCTTGTTCAAACACAAAGGACTACAAACGACAGAAAGAAGCCCAGCAAATCCATTGTTGTTGAATATTTGCATTGGATATTTGTTCAGAATTTATAAAATTCGCCATGTGGCATTCATAATTAGAATTTTTTTTCTTGCAAGGATCTTTTTTGCGTAATGGTCAAAATAATGATAATAGTTGGATCTTTTGAAGAACAATGCCGAAAACTCTACATAGGAACTCAACCAAAAAGTAGAAATCGTCTCATTATAATCTTTAATGTTAGATTTTCGATTACCAAAAAAATCTTATACTTTTTTTTTTTTTTTTTGCCGGAAAAAATCTTATACTTAAGTTTGTCAAAATAATGTTAAAATTTAACCCTAGGAGATCATGGATACATAAAACTAATTGTTTCTGAATAGATTACTTTTTTCCCATGGACATGTCAAAATATCAAAGACTAGAGAGATAAGTGAATGATAACTTAAATTGTATACAGAGTTTTCTGTCCCTGTATTGTTAATTATGCCATTTTATAGCTGACTAATAACTCCAGCTCTGTTTTAGTGTATCTGTACAAGGATCTGAAACTAGATCAAATGCCTCTGAGAACTGAACTATTTATTTTGGTGTGCTTATATGAATGTTGACCAGTTAAGGAATGACTAATCTAGTTTTATCTTTCTTGATATGTCCTAATCAGATATTAGGTAGGGTCTCTTTTCTTATTAATTTTCACTTAAGAAATGCCTGTTTGATTGCTTATGAGTGGATCTTTTAGATTAAGCCGCATGATCTTTTAACTTAAGCCGCATGACTTCTGTATTTGGATTGCAAGTAAACCTAATCAGTTCTTTATCCATACATAAGTATTCTGTTCTATTACTTAACTTAGCTTTTGCATCATTAGAGTGGTTCCGAAATTTTAGACCACTACAATGGATGCAACCATCCCTTCCAACAGTCCCCTGCAGGACCAAGCTAAACGCGAAAATTCTCCAGCAGGTCTCCGACGTCCCATTAAAGGCCTCTTCTATATACTAATAGTGTCAAGTTTGATACTTCTGGTTTCCATCATACAAGGACCAAAGTCCGTCAGTGATGGTGATGCTGATGATCATGTTTTAATAAAGTTATATTCGTCTTTGAAAGCAATGTTGCCAGAGCACTTGGAACAAAGGGTGGAAGATGTTGAAGTATTGGATGAGAAAGCTAAAGCATATCCGTGGAGCAATGAGATGTTGTCGTGGCAAAGAACTTCTTACCATTTTCAACCTCAGAAGAATTGGATGAATGGTTAGTTTAAATCTTTATGAATATAGTTGACACTTTTACCTGACATAAATCTTTTTATGTATATTTATGTTTTATTATCTAATGATCCGACCTTGATGTTTATGGTGATTCCTGATTTTCCTGTGCTTTCTTCATGGCGAAACTGGTGACTTTGTGGATCAGATCCTAATGGTACGTCATTTTCATACTTAAATATTCTCTTTTCGATACTGCAGTGGCGAAAGTAATGGATTATTAAAGAAAGACCATAGATTATCTACAAAGACTCAGTATACATCAATTAAGCCAACACATTAGATATCACTAATTGTTTGTGGTTGAATATTAAAGAAAGACCTCAAGTCTATACAAAAATATTATAATACCCTAAACTTATCTGTCTGATTTACTTTGTAGCTCGTATTATACACCAGCAATGACATGTTTGGTATTGCTGCCAGATGACATCATCAGCTGTGACTCAATAATAGTTTTGAAATTATTTTGCGAGGTTGAATATGCAGAAATACATCTCTAGTATTGTAGTATATTATAACTTAATTTTTATTTCTAAATTTGTTGTTAGATTACATCTGTAGTTAAATCCTAGGAGCCTGTGCTCCTGTCTCATTGTTTGTTGAAAATTTATATACGATTTCTTAACAATAATTGCAGGACCATTGTTCCATTTGGGATGGTACCATTTTTTCTACCAATATGGCCCAAATTCTGCAGTTTGGGGAAACATTACATGGGGCCATGCAGTATCCAAAGATCTCATTAATTGGTTTCATCTCCCCATTGCAATGGTTCCCGATCATTGGTTTGATAGTGAAGGTGTTTGGACCGGCTCTGCTACAATCCTGCCAGACGGTCAAATTATAATGTTATACACAGGTGGTGCTGCTGATGGAGCTCAGCTGCAAAATCTAGCCTATCCTTTAAATCTTTCTGATCCACTCCTCCTGGAATGGGTTAAGTATCCTGGTAACCCTGTCATTGTCCCCCCTCCCGGCATGAAAGATTTTAGGGACCCCAGCACAGCCTGGCTTGGCCCAGACAAAAAGTGGCGGATCACAATTGGGTCATTGGTTAATAATAACACTGGTATAGCACTGGTGTATAAGACTACTGACTTCAAGACCTTCGAGCTGTTGGATGGTTTATTACATGAGATTCCGGGTACAGGAATGTGGGAATGCATTGACTTCTACCCGGTATCACTGACTACTAAGGATGGTTTGGACATATCAGCTTATGGACCAGGCGTTAAGCACGTGTTGAAAGTGAGTATGGCTGTTGGTATGGAGGATTATTATGCAATTGGTACCTATGATCCAATAAACGACAAATGGACACCTGACGACCCAAAAGCAGATGTTGGTATAGGCCACAGGGTGGATGACGGAAAATTCTATGCATCCAAAACATTTTATGATCAGAAAAAGAAAAGAAGGATTACTTGGGCTTGGATTCCTGAAAGTGATAGTGAATCTAGTGACCTTTTGAAGGGATGGGCATCTCTACAGGTAATTAATAGGAGTATCATTTAATTGTTCTTACTTATTGATTGCGCTTTCTGTCTTTTGATTGTCCACTTTATGTGCTTTGTGCAGGCCATTCCAAGAACTGTCGTGTTTGATACAAAAACTAGAACAAATTTACTTCAGTGGCCAGTTGAGGAAGTAGAGAGCTTGAGATCAGAAAGTTATGACTTCGGAAATCTCAAACTTGAGCCAGGTTCTGTTTTGCCACTCAACATAGGCTCTGCAACACAGGTTTATCACCATGTTCCTTTTTTTAACACCAATATTTGATGTAAAGTATATTTTGGCTTAATGTTATACATTAAACTTGTTTTCCAATGTTTATTGAACAGTTGGACATAGTCGCTACATTTGAGATTGATAATGAAGCATTGCAAAGTACAGTTGAAGCTAGTGTAGATTACAAATGCAGCACCAGTGGTGGTGCAGGCAGTCGAGGCGTTTTCGGACCATTTGGCATTTTAGTACTTGCTGATGAATTATTCTCTGAGTTAACTCCAATTTACTTTTATATAAGTAAAGAACCTAATGGGAATGCTAAAACACATTTCTGTGCTGATCAGTCAAGGTTTGCCTCTTTTAATTCCTAATGCAATTTCTATTTTCATTGATTATGTTTAAATTCTTAGTATTGCATACTAACCAAATACGTAAATAACTTATAAGAAAAGCGAACTTAAACAGTAGTCGACGAGTTCCTTAAAGTCGTTGTTAGATCTTTTACAGGAGATCAATAAGCAAGTGCCACCAATATAATCCTGAAGTTTCCCATGTCCATAATCTTGTTTATATTTTTAATGCAGATCATCAAAAGCTTCTGATGTTGCAAAGCCAATTTATGGAAGTGATGTTCCTGTGCTCCATGATGAAAATTTTTTAATGAGAATATTGGTATGTGAATCTCGTTTCTCTTATACATTTCATTGTCCTTTAGATTGCTACAGATATTAAATAATTTCCATCTCTGAGTCCTGGAAAATTTCTTGCCTACATTAATGCTCTACTGATGTGACATTCTGTTAAGTGACAAGGATCATTATATTCTTCACTCCCCTCACTCGAAATCCCATCTTTTGGTCGAGAGTGAATTAGGGGTGCCCGTTTTTGGGACATAAATTTGATTTGAAACTTTGACATCATATTAAATAACCAATTTTTCTAAAAACACCTTTCATATTCGTACACATACAATTTATAAAATGTGATTCAGTATCCGATATCCTTAAAATTCCTTAACATGTAAGTCCAGAAATGTATTTCATTCTTCGACATGATGGATAAGCCTAATTGCAAATCTTAGGTTGATCATTCGATAGTCGAGAGCTTTGCTCAAGGCGGAAGAAGGGTGATAACATCTCGAGTCTATCCAACCAAAGCCATTAACCGAGAAGCAAAACTATTTGTGTTCAACAATGCCACAGGAGTGAGTGTGACAGCATCAGTTAAGGCCTGGCAAATGAGTTGCGCAGAAATGAATCCTTTTCCACCCAAAGGGAATGACTTGTAACTTTCTCCACAGATTCTAGCTTGATATTAATACGTTAATTTCGATATTATTAACCATTGTACTTCTGGAAAATAAATGAATCATGAATTTTCAGAGACTAGACATATATGAGAGAATGTTTACAAATACAGTAATATCAGTGGACCACAACTGTGCAAGTTAGTTTCTGCAGACCGTTATAGCAAGGACTGAGGAGTGGGGTCATATTATTCTTTACTGCCAGTAGCCGGTTTTTGCTTTCTTCGTCCGCTATTTTTCGCTAAAATTTAGGAGATTCTTCACATTTTGTATGAGCAGGAGTAAGTAGTTCACATCCATGTTGTTTTGCACCGAGTTGTCATGCAATTGGCGGTGGAAGCAGAATTTATTTGGAAATAGTGATACTAAAAATTATATCCTGACACCTATTGTAAAATAATTTTTTTATTCATATATGAATTTTTGACATAGATATTAATATTCATTGTTTACCACGCATAATTTCGTCCACACATCTCGTATATTCAGTATCATCACATCATTATTAATCTCCGACGCTAAGCAACTGTACTCAATACACATCAAATACTTATCTATCAATATTACGATTCGATTTAAATTATTTCAATTATAATTTCACGTGAACTAAGTTACGAATAATATATTTTTTATCAAGAAAAAGTTACAAATAATAATTTAAACATAAATTAAAAGATTATGTATATTAAACAATACAAGATGAAAATTTAAACAAAAAAACATAGTTATTACCGTAAACCGGGTGTTCCGGTGAAGTGAGTAAAAACGGATCACGCATCCCACAAGTGCAGAGCACCACTATCACTCTTACCACCACTCTTAATTCTTTTTGCTTACCAAACTTGCATCCACACATACCCCATTTTTAACTCTACCATTTGTACCATCTCTACATATTCTTCTCTCCCATATGAAAAAACACACATACACTGTGGATGATGAGTATGATGTGAACATGCACCGTGCCCAAATCAGATTTTACACGGTCATTATATAGTGTAGCTAACATCATAAATCACAGATAATTCAAAAAAGTGTGTCCATGGCGTTGATTCGGACGTCTGTTGCTCTGTTTATACTCCAAATTTGTCTTGCGTTTGGAGTTTCGTCTTCTGAAGATGGAGCTGTCACCTTTGATCTCGATGTCTCGTATATTATTGCTTCTCCGCTCGGCGTCCCTCAACAAGTTCGAACTCTCTCTCCCTCTCTCTCTCTCTCTCTCTCTCTCTCCCTCCCTCCCTCCCTCCCTCTCTCCCTCCCCCTCCCTACCTCTCTCTCTCTCTCCCTCCCTCCCTCCCTCTCTCTCTCCCTCTCCTTCTTCCTCCTCTCTCACACACACGCACACTGCAGTTTACGTCAAATTTGTTCGTCTCGGAGGACAGTTAATAAATATATTTTGGTTCACATGTCGTCTCGAAATATTGTGGTGTTGATGGTTTCATAAGTTTTAGAGGCAATTAGGTGTTTGAATTAAGACGCTTCCAGGCAATATTTCTGATATTGAACTTTTTTCTGTTTTCAAACTTGAGTGTGTGTTCCTGCATGTTTTATCTATAGTTTGGGTTCCGCCATGAAATTTTATGAGATTTTGTGCTCGCTAGTATGTAAGGGTCATTTATGAGTTTACAATAGTCGAGGTTTGGTTTCTATTTGTGAGTAATTTTTCGTTTATCTACTTGCTATGTGAATGGTGTGATTAGGCAATGTTATTAACTACATTAACTGATTGTCGAATATCAACGTTGCTTCGCTTGATAATTGAATTCAGTGTTTTAATTCGAGCTGCATTTGTGATAGTTATTCAGATTTGATTTCTGTTTTGGTTACAGGTTATAGCAGTTAACGGGATGTTTCCAGGTCCCGTTATAAATGTTACCACTAACTATGATGTCACTTTGAATGTTCATAACAGATTGAACGAAAATCTCCTCATGACTTGGTAAGTTGCACACAGTCAGATTCAGATTTACGATTTCGTGTTTTGGAATTTTTGGGAGAGAGTTGTCTGTTTTTGTTTTTAATTTTTTTTGGTTCAATAGGCCTGGTGTCCATATGCGGCACACTTCCTGGCAAGATGGTGTTCTCGGCACTAATTGTCCTATTCAATCGGGATTGAACTGGACTTACAATTTCCAGGTTAAGGATCAGATTGGTAGCTTCTTTTACTTTCCATCTCTTAACTTGCAGAGAGCATCAGGAGGCTTTGGGGCCTTCATTATTATGCACCGCAGTGTTGTCAACCCACCTTTTAGAGATCCTGATGGGGATGTAGTTGTCATGATTGGTGATTGGTATAATAGGGACCATAAGGTTTGTAATTTGTCATTGCTGTGAAAACGATTAGTGATTGCAATTAAAATTTCTGCAAAAACTGAGTTGGTTTGTTTTCTAATTTGTCACGTAACAAATGCTAGGCGCTAAGGGCAGACTTGGATTCAGGAAAGGTGCTTGGAGTGCCAGATGGAGTTCTGATTAATGGGAAGGGGCCTTACCGGTATAACCCCACTCTAGTCCCGAAAGGCATTAGTTATGAGACGATTAATGTTGATCCAGGTAATGTTATAAATTTGTCATCTCTTCAATGTATTGGCACTTTGGAGGATAGATTTCTAAACTGAAAGTCTTGTTGTTCACAGAGATTGATCATGTTAAGCGTAGAAACATTTTTTCGGATTCATAGGTCAAGTTAAATTTGTTGCAACTTCAATACTCTGGTCAGCTTCCTTTTCTTTTACATCGAAAGCCTCAAAAATCTGAACAGCATGTGTGCTGTGATGCTCTGCAGGTAGAACTTATCGAGTGCACGTGCATAATGTTGGCATCTCAACTTGTTTAAATTTCCGTATTCAAAATCATGTGCTGCTCCTTGTAGAGACTGAGGGATTTTATGTAACGAAACGAACTTTTACTAGCTTAGACATCCATGTCGGGCAGTCTTACACCTTCTTGGTTACTATGGACCAGAATGCTAGAAGTGATTACTACATTGTAGCAAGTGCAAGGTTTGTTAATCAATCACTGTGGCAGAGGGTTACAGGCGTTGCTATACTGCACTACTCAAAATCAAAACAGAAGGCAGCTGGTCCTCTTCCTGATCCTCCAAATGTTGCTTTTGACAAATCATTCGTGCTGAACCAAGCATTATCAATCAGGTCTGCTACATGCCATTTAGCGTGCTAATGATTTTTTGAGCATATGTGATGTTGATTATTATCTTAAATACCATAATACAATTTCATGTTTAAATGAATGTCTTGCAACAAGTATTCATCACAAAGGAAATTTTTCTGAACTAAGATTTGCTAAATTGTTCATTCAAATTTTTGCTAAGTAAATCCATCTGTTTGATTCTGCTAATTTGATCCAAGAAAATTGAATGTGAAACTTTGGGTGATATCTATAACAGAGGATTCTAAGCAGTTTCCCATGCCCTGCCTTAATGCTTCAAGAATATTATATTTAAAGCATATTAATGTGTTACCCTTATTCTGGAATTTCCTATCTTAGGCAAGATGTTTCAGCAAATGGAGCTCGTCCTAACCCGCAGGGCTCTTTCCATTATGGTTCTATCAAAGTGACTGATGTGTACATCATAAAGACTATGCCACTGGTGATGATAAATGGAAAATTAAGAGCCACACTAAATGGGATTTCATTCATTAATCCTGATACCCCAATAAGGCTTGCGGATAAGTTCAGAGTCAAAGAGGCTTACAAGCTTGATTTCCCCAGTAGGCCGCAGAACAGATCACTCCAAATGCATACATCCATCGTAAATGCTACATATAAAGGATTTGTAGAGATTATATTGGTGAACAATGACACGGCAGTACAGAGCTTTCACTTGGACGGCTATTCATTTTTCGTTGTTGGGTACGATTACCTATTATGGTCTATCACTTCCATCTGTGACTCTATGCCAGCAATTTCATATTCATAATTGTTTCTGAACATTGTAGGATGGCTTATGGAGAGTGGACTCCGAACAGTAGGAGTTCTTATAATAAATATGATGCTATATTTCGCTCCACTACACAGGTTGGTCTGAGGAAAAAATAATGTTTGTTTTGCTTCTACTCCTAATGATTATATGATGGACTGTTTCAAGTTAATATTACTATATTCTTCCATCAATATGGATAGTTTAATTCGGATCTTACACTATTTCCACATTCAGGTTTTTCCTGGAGCATGGACAGCTATTTTGGTGTATTTAGATAATGCGGGAGCATGGAACCTTAGAGCTGCAAACCTTGACAGATGGTATCTAGGCCAAGAAACGTACATGAGAATAGTCAATCCAGAACCTGATCCCAGAAACAAAACAGAGGTTCCCACGCCTGATAATGTTCTTTACTGTGGTGCTCTCAACTATTTGCAAAAGTATGACACTGTACTCTTCTTTAATAACATCTGCGGTTAAGCATTTTGATCATTATATTTATCTATCTTACACTGCAGGCCACGAAAGCCCTCTTTTACTTCAACTATATCATCAAGCAATGGAGGCTCAAAATTGTTTCTGCTTCTTCTCCCAGTATTCTCTGCTTTCATAGCCGCATTACTGTGATTTACAGACAAGTGTCTCATCAGATGCAATCTGGTGAATGTTATTGTTGTTAATTTCCCATTAGGTCTACGGTGCATTGTAGTTGCAACACAGTGTAGGGTTAGATTACTCGATACAGTTAGTATGCTCAGGTAAAATCTTGTTTACACAAGCAAGTTACTCAGTCTGCTTTATGCTCTGGATCAACCAATAGTTACTGAGTTTAGAGACAAAGAAAACGCAGAACGAATATGACTGAATTTCTTGTTGATTTGGGGGCTCACTTGCTTATTCAGTTTATGTTTGGTCCAATTTCATTTTTCTGCAGACTATAAACTGAATTAATGATCTTTGGAGGATTTCTGCTGCATCTATTAACACGTCGTTAATTACTAATTAAGGTTTTAATTTTACTGAAAATGAGAGTAGATAGCTGTTAAGCCTTAATGACTTTATGTGACTGGTAATAGCAGAACTAAAATTTGAAGTCGACTATAAATTAGATTTTGAGTTATTTTACGAATCGAGGGGACTGCATATATCCGTAAAGTAACGTTAATGGAGAAGGAGGCCTGCCGGCTGGAAATGAGATTTGTAGGGAGAAAGAAGAACACAGAAAGATGGAGGGGCAGAACATACTTAAGTAGTACTCCCCCATGTATATATTTATATAGCAAGATCACATGGACTATTTTGCATCATTTCGACTTCCCCTTCACGCCTAATTATCCTCGTCCCTTTTCTTTTTGTCTTTTCATGTAGTCCATCCTTTTGCATCTTGCTTAACTATGGATTCGCATCTTATTAGCTCTAAATACGACGACTAATGTTTCGTTCATAACATAATAAGTAATTAGGTTCATCTAAGTAGCAGCGATACACCACGAACTATCTTCATTTAGCGAGAAGTTCAGGTTTTAGTGACGACATGTTATGCAGAATGATAATCGAAGTAACTAAAAACGAATTTACACGCGCGCATTTATGCATGGTTGTGGAGTTGTGGGTGGACAAATGCGAGTGGGAAGTCGGCATGAATTATTAAAGCTTGGTCAGAAAGAAGCTTAGCATTGACTTGGGTGATAAGCCTTTCTTTATCTCTTCCTAGGATACCGTTTCGTTAATCAACTGCAATCTCTTTGTGTCCCAAACAAATGAGTTTGTGAATTAGACACCCATAATGAGTATGTCTCCAAGATTTCTCAATTTTGGATCTTTCTTGCGTATATATATCTCCTTCTTCAATGCACATAAGTACTGCTTTCTGTTTGTCTATATGCCACAGCACACTAAAGAGTGAAGCTAGACTAGCTACCTAGGCTGCAGATTTCGCTTTTCTTGAAGCTTGCATTGTTCTGAAAAGGTTTCCCCTTACATTCAGACACATATTTCTTCACAATGTCCTAACTTCATCATTCTCATTGCTAGCTAGCTTCTCTGTTTTTTTAGCGTTAGATGCCTGCTGCTGGAGTCTTATACGTTGCATGCATGTCTCATATGGAACGACTTCTTTCTTCGTCTCTCTGTCAGCTACCTTGCATGTCGAATATGTTCGTTTGTTACATGTATATGCATGTTCTTGCATGCACATATATGCATATAATCTTTCAACTTCATTTTAGATATTGGTCGCCACGTTCGGAAGAAAATCTGACAGCAGTACTACTTGCCATGTTGCTGAAATGCTAAGGCACGCTTATGTAAACATTATTGATGACTTCCACTTCCCTCTAAAGTAAATAGAGTACTTGTATATTTTCATGATATATAAACCAAGAGGGTACTTAAATTTACATATCCTTTCGTGCAGGGAACCTGATCTTAGGGCGCGCCTTATATTATTCAGGAAACCTGGTCTTTTTTCTTGACAGGGGGAAATCTGGTCTTATAGTTAACTGATATTTCTATACATGATGCATGCAGCTTATAATATCGGGTCGTTTGACTTTCCGTATAAGTGGCTTATAAACCCAAACACCAGCTCGCATTATCTTTTTTGCTTAACAGCTTGCTACTAGTTTACCGTAAACAAAATCAGTTATCGATCATCAGCAGACTCTTACAAGTTTGCTCTATTTTGATCATTAATTAATGTTCAACTTATGATGGCCGTTGTGTTAATATATATCACAACTAAAAGTTTTAATATATAATGCACGGTTTCGATCTCTTAGCTTGTCAGGAAATTATATGACTTCCATTTGAAGAAATATATGCATGGTTGTTCAGTATAAATATAAACTTATATATAGTAATAATTAAGCAATTACAATATAGCATGGGGGCAATGGGGGTACTGGCCTTCATAACTTCTGAAATATCACCATATTGCAGTTATATTTGTGAAGTTAATTAGTTTTGATCCCAGGATATATATGAAAATTGACCAGCTGGGTCCAAAATGTCTCGTGTCTTCTTAGTTTGGCTTTATTTCTTCTACTTATGTATACTGAACACTTTAACTTAGTATCATCGTCTTGTTCTATTCCTCAATGAGGCCTCTATGTATCATCCTGAAGCTGCATGCAGGCACTTGATTACAAAGTCATATTGTTTCAATTTACTCTTGCTCATCGCCCACATATATACATTATACATAAACTATATATATCTGTAGAGTCACACTCGTGATATAAATATAAAGAAATTAAACATCCTGCGGTTATGGTTTTCTATACATGCACGGTCACTAAAAGCCTGAATGTTTTGTATAACATTTACATTACATTTTGAGTTAAAGCATAATAAATCAGATTAACAAATTTGTTTCAGATACAACAGTACAAGATATATATGAGCATATCAGATCAAACAAATCATCATGTGTGGAACAACAGAAATTGCAGGCCATCTGGCTCTCTTATATATCACATATATAAGCCAAACAAGTACATTGAAAAAGCCTACTTATATCTTGCCGAAATAACAATTTTTTTAATAGAAACTCATGCTTAAAAATCTTGCTACATATATGCATATGATATTTTCACAATCTGGTTATAATGTCTTATTAATATATTAAGTACCGCTAATGAAATATGTAATATCCAGAAACAGCAGTTAACTGTTACATATATATAAAATCATTTGTACGTAATCTTTGTACAAGAATCAGGGTACCATTCTCTTCAACTGATCACCAATCATTTCCACAGATCAATTTGACAACTTGAAGTTGACGTTGAGGTGATTTCTTGATCGAATATATCTTGCTTATTCAAATTTCTGATGAGTAAGCTCGAGCTATCATCATCCTCAGCAGAAATGATACTGGCTAATGTGGCTGAATTGACATTCAAACAATCCTGATTTTGCTTGGGAACATCTTCATGACTGAGTTGTGAAGCAACAAATTTGTCAAGAACTCGCCAATCTGTAACTGGCTCGAGGCCTTGATCATAAGAATTAGAAGGAATGCTAAATTGGTCTTGTGTGAGTGACGAGGATTGCATAATGTTTCTGCTAAGGTTTACATTAAGGCCGTGCACGGGCATGTAAGTGCAGTTTGTGAGGATAGGCAGTGGTGCTTGCAGAATCTTTGGAGTTTCGAGTAGGGGGAGTTGGAGAAAATGATCCGAGCTAGAAAGATTTTGGTAGTGAAAGTCCTGCTCTTTTTTGCAAGAATAAGGATAGTGGTAAGAAATGTTTGGCTGTTTCGGAGAATCCATGTCAGGCATGAATGACACTTGATCTTCATACCATATTGGTGACTCGTGCTCGCTCATTCTCCGTACTGTTGCAATTCTCTTCTTGAACACCCTACATACAACCCATCCTTCTTCCTGATGTAAAATTAACAATATTATGTTTTATTATGCTTTGAGATTAATGAATTAGCAAGCTAGTTACTAGAAAATGCAAGTACTTGCCTGAGTGGGTGCATTTTCATCCGTTTCAAGGCGATACTCGTGCATTATCCAGTCAGACTTCTGGCCATTGGGGGCGCGGCCTTTGTAATAGACCAAGGTCTTCCTCATACCAACTAAATCATGCTTGGAGTAGATTGCTTTATCTCTTCCTGTTGCTTTCCAGAATCCAGCAGCTGTGGCTCTATTCGTACGAGTCCCGGTCGGGTACTTCTTGTCCTTATGACTGAAGAAATACCATTCATTCTGCTCTTCTATTCCCAATCCACAGAGCTCTGCATAATGCATAAGCTAATAAGTTTCACGGCATGGCAATAACTGAAAATAAATGACCTAATTAATCATCCTCATTCATACCTTGTAGATCCCAGGGTTCTATTTTGTAAAGATCAATGTCTTTAATGACATCCAGATCAATTCTTTTAGATGTAATCTTTTTTCTCAGGTAGTAATCCACCAGTTCTTCATCAGTAGGATGGAACCGGAATCCAGGGGGGACGTGAGAAGAAGCGTCCATTTCCTTCTTCAACTTTTAAACCAGTTTATTCGATCTGCAGCAAACTAATTATGTTTAATAAATCTTTTTTTCACGTAAACTTCGGTTAACCAAATTAATAAGGAAATCTTTCATGTCCGAGGATCAGATAATAAACTTTATTAAACGAAAATAAATTCTTATTACAGATGTTATATTCTCATACAATCTATATTTTACACATACGTATTTTATGGGAAAAAAATCGACACACATCACTAGAGAAAAACAGGTCAAAATCGACCGACAGAATTAGTCGGTTATGAATGTAATCAGTCGGTTATAAGGCTAAAACCGACCGATACAGAAAATTGTATTCCGACACAATTCATAAACATGTGTTTTGTGGAAAAAAATATCGACATGAAGCAAGGTGTACACTGTACAGGTTATTATTGTCTATCCACTGAGCTATATAAACAAAAAAATGTCATGTGATGAATCCACAAAAGTCAAATAATCGAGGCTTGACGCAATTATGAAAACGTGGCATGTGATGATGAAATTTTTACTGGAAGAAATGAGTCTCCACATATATTTTATGCCCTAAGAGTGACTGTCATGAAAAAGATTAATCACTTTAGTTTGTATTAGTTTATGGCAACAAAATATCCTGTCTTGTAATAATAAAGCATGGTTATAACAGTGATTATTGGAGATGATCAGGCCTTAATCATGATTAAGCGCATTTACCAGCTAATTGTACTTATTATGTTTGTAAATCCCAGACCATTAGGCTTCTTCCAAGACAAATTGGATATCTCAGATCTGTAGCTCGTCAAAGTCAAACCTATAGCACTACACCTACTTATCAGAGAGACGAGTTTGAAGAAGCAGAAAACTAGGGCATATATACATCTCAACTCAACATATCTGTATGTATAGAGCTGTTCGTCATTACAAACCAATGTTAACTTAATTATTGGAAATCAGCTCTATTTTGTAATTATATGTAGCGATTTTTATACATTTTCATTACTTTTACCTTTTAAAATAATAGTGAATATTTATGTACTCCTTCGATTGTCTTTTTAACTGTTTCTAATTTCTTTTGTAACATATTTAAAGTGTTGAAATATTATCACATTAAGACAGAATAAATTTTTGTAAAATTGATATCAAATAATATATTATGTTCCAAACTTTAATTTGACATAAAAGCTAGACTTTTGTGTCAAAATTTAATTAGTATTATTATTTTTGTATAACAATATGCTTCTAAAAATAAAATATCAGTAGAATGGAATTAAGAAATATAGATATGTGAGTGTATGTATGTCATGGGACATGGGTAGGAGACTGCAGAGTGTATGTAATACTGCTTAATATAAATCAATAATTTATAATTTATAGGTAGTCCTGATTTTCGTTTTACGATCGTTTTTATTTAAATACAACCTTGTAAATAATAAAAAATGAAGCTCATAAAGAATACTCTTGCAACAGCTTATATATTAACGAAAAGATATAATTATCGAAATTAAAAGCATAATGTTATTATATATGTTTAACCCGAATAGGTTATATATACATTTACCAAAGTTGTACGTTAAGTTACATGGTACTTTACATATGTAGATTGTAGAAGATCAAATTGCAGAGTATTAACATGTTAAAAATAATTTAATCAGCTAATTAACAACATTTACAATCTAAATTAAGAACACATACACATGTTATATATACTCCCTACAACACACCAGAACAAATGATCAAATAACTAATCGATCCAGTATAGAAAGGTGTGTAAGAAATGTATACATGACAAGGATCTTACAGAGTCGATCGATGAGATGCAAGCAAGCAAGGAAAGTGATGACCAGATTATCTTCTTTCTTTGTGAATATCAACTGGAAACCCTAAAATCAAGCAGTCAAAGCTTTCCTGCATATATAAATCCAATAAAATTATCTTTCCTCGGGACTTGAACCTTAGTGATACATAAAGGACGAGATCGATATGGTGGATCAGATCCCGAGGAGGATATGATAGAAGAAGAAGAGAGAAGAGAAAAGGGTTGAGGAATGTGGAAAGGGAAAGAGCTAGGGTTATATATATATAAAGAAGCTGAGAAGATGGGCAGCAGCACCAAACAAATAAATGGCACAGCAGCTAGCACCCCATTAAAATATTATAATCATAGAGTAGCTAGTAATGATGGTAAGAAGAGAGGGAA
The DNA here is from genome assembly GCF_001625215.2 of Daucus carota subsp. sativus. Classification (NCBI taxonomy): domain Eukaryota; kingdom Viridiplantae; phylum Streptophyta; class Magnoliopsida; order Apiales; family Apiaceae; genus Daucus; species Daucus carota. The sequence continues at coordinate 35,982,679 of NC_030384.2, read as the reverse complement.
ACCCTAATGATGAGAAATGATTTATAAACAATTAACAACAACTATTAAGTGGTAGCTAGGAGGCATAATTAGATGGATTTATAATCGGATAGGTCACTCACTTTTTGTTCTTTCACTGTCCAAGTGAGAGCTACTGGATCTGCAGGCTAGCTGGATTAGAGGACAAGTTTTTGGGGCGCCCTTAAAATGGAAAGGACAATCCAGGTTTTATTTATACGTAACTGCACATATACATGTATGTATGGCGGGTGATTTAATTAGTTAGAGAGAAAAGAATTTAAAAGCTATCTAGCCTCGGCAACTGCCAACTTCACCACCCGCAGCTGATAAAGACCCGAATGTAGCTTCTTCTTTTTTCAGGTATAAAATGTGGTTCGCTCACAATTTTTTTTTAGCTTTTACAAAATTGTTGTTGTAATTAAATTTATTTTTATATTATATATAATAAATCTTTGAATCGCAAATTAGTCTGAATGCCAAAGGTAGAGATATCTTCTGAGGGTTAATAATCACTTTAGGGAATATTGTTTGAGTTAAAAATAGATGTTTACCCATTTTAGCTGAATTAAAGAGAGTACAGGATATAATACATATAGATATTTATTCATGCAGATATTAATACTGTAGAATATTTTTCATTATAGTAATAATTTAATTGTAATAGATTATGATCCTCGTTTATATAAAAGTTATGTTTATTAATTAACTTTCTTCTAATAATATTTTCTATCTCAATGATAATATTACTTGTTATTATATATAGAGAGATATTGTTATTAAGATATTACATAAAAACCAAGCCGGAGTATGAATTACAAACTCAGTTAAATCGTTCCTACATAAATTCGGTATACACAAATAAATCACACTCTTTTGCACATAATCTCGGTTGTTTCTTCTATTTCTAACTTGCATTTTTCCGTTAATGGGTGATTTTATTTTTAATCTAAGTTAAGTGTATTTGGATCTTAATATATACATATAAAGAGATTGAATTATAAGAGAATGTGCATCATGACACGAGAGCTGGGACCATGGTAAAAAGGGATGAACGGGGGACGTCAGAGATGAGCGAACGGCAAAGACATGACTAATCGCATGGCTTAACACTAATCATACCCCTCCTTTATCAATATCTTCTCACTATCTCTTCGCCACGATCTCTACGGATCGACTTCATATATATGTATATGCATAATGCATGTCTCTTCTGCCATTCCATGCTAATCAATTCTCTCAGTAAACATTTTCTCAAATGTCAAATAACTCTTTACAATTATGAACCCTCTTATTTTCCCGCGACAAATTATTAGAGACCACATCGCATTAATCCATATATACTTATTACCAATGAGTAACTAATTAATTAATATAATTAATCAAGCACTTATTATTATATAAATAAATATGATTATAGATAAATGCATAGGTAATAAACACATCTACAAAATATATAAACCGATCGATGATGAAGAAAAATCCACGACACAATTGAGTAACGGTGCCCGTTGATAGTTGATCGTCACTTATACGTTTTCCCTCCACCACCGACTGCCATCATTAAACAGCCTTGCTACTTGCTCTACTCCTTACAATACATACATACATATATATATCCACATGTGTATAATTATACTTACCATACATGCGTATACAAACATGCATATATATTATGTACAGCTATGCCAAGTCCTTGTTATTTTTATATATAACGGAGCTTCGACTATCCGTCCCGTTGAAGCTTCTTGGTTTTGATTGCTCAAAAATGTGGCTTTACCGCGCGCACGGGTGTCTATGACTATGGTTTCTTTCTTTGTTAGCTCATGATGATGGTGGTTTCTAATTTGCTTTGAATGTGTGTGAAATTAGAAGGGAGGAGAAGAAATTTAAAGTAAAGGTGGTTGAGCCAAGCCAAGTAGTTGGACGCTGTTTAATTATAAGTCCGCTACTTGGCGGCTAGGTCTTGGATCTGGCGTGAGCAAGCCGCTATCATTAGATTTTCTTTGTTCCTCATGGTGCTTCTGGATTTCACTTCTATTTAGCTGGGGCGTAAAATCAAATTTTGCGAAAATTTAAACTTAAATGAAATATTAAAAATTTATATAAGGATTATTATTTACCTACAAATGTAATAGGTAAAAAATATATTTAAGTTCGCTTCAAATACGAACCATGGATTAAAATATGATATTGATCAGTTGGATCATTTTATATAAAAAAAATGATATCTAATTAGAGCATGTATATATCTAGGTTCATAATCTTCGCCGGATTGAAACCCAATTACAAGATATATATACGAGATATATATCATATTTTCGAGTCGGATATAAGTCGAACATTAGATAGTCCAGACCTATTTTCAGTCGTTGATGCACTATTTATTTTCTCTCTCGGACGACTGTTGTAACATTCTAAACTCGCACAGTATAAAAACTTAACACCCGTAAAGTTGATGTTTTAATAAATATAATCATCATCAATTGTTTTCAGCCGCGAAGGTTTAAAGAAAAACCGAACGGGTTAATTTGCTGGTGTTTTAAGAAATGAATCAGTATCAATTGTTTTAAGCTGTGGAGATGAAACTGTTACAGAAAGAACGTCTTAGAAGAACGAACGGAATATGTGATGGAATATCGCTAAATATTGTTAGTAATCACAGTTTTCAGTAATTACTGATAAAGTATTATCACATCCTTTCTGCGCGAAAAGTGTGGTATTTAAAGTTGCAAGACTTGACTAATTTGACACATATTTCCAACAGAAAGCATTCAGTTTTGTCTCTTTATATGTTGTTTACTCTTCTTCTTTCTTTCACTACTGTCTTAAAAATACGAATTTTCAATAGTGTGACCATGGGCACACAATAGTCACTAACTCCCATGAAAATATTAGCTTTTGATTGGTGGATGGATAATAAATGTTTATGGCCCCCTGCATTTACACTAATTCCACCAATCAAATGAAGCCATTTTGATGAGAGTTGGTGCTTATTGTGTGCCCTTGGGCACACATTAGAAAAACCGTAAAAAAAAGCTTTTAAAAGTTTTTCCTTCTGGCGCAAGTCCCTAGGCTTCTTTAGGTCTAAAACTCACACAAAATAGTACAGAAAGGGAGGGAGGCCTGGCTTTTGGTGGTGCCTGTGGGGCTCAAATGGGGCATCCCTTAAATTACGACCTACAAGTCCCATTTCTGATGACGTGGCATCCCCCTAGTGGCTGAATTGTAAAGCAACCAATGATATTGCGGCATCTATAATCAAAGCGTGGGCCCAACGCCCGCCCCTACAGACCCGGACGGTATTATAAATTTGTAATGTATGGGACCACGTGGTCAGTGAGCATGATCTCACTTGGAGTTGGATGACATAAGTCAGCTAAAATTCGATGTCGGATCGGATGTCGAATGTCGATTCAGATTTCATGATCTACAGTTATATTTTTTCATTTCAACTCAATCTTGTTTATATACTTAATCTATAGTTATAAAAGCATCTCCAACTGCGTTAGTTATAATGGTTGGCTAAATTGGACTTGTAAGAGATTATGTAAAATTTGCTGAACCTATAAGACATTTTGCTTCGATTGTATTGGTTATATCAGTTAGCTATAATTTAAAAATAGTATGTTATTAATATTTTGAATTATTATAAATAAAATATATCACTTTAATATGGTAATAAGTGTTGTGTAATCTTCTTAGAGTAGCGGATCGACAAATATAGCTATCCATAGAAGGTTGACTATAATTATAAATAACAAGTGGACATGGTTGGAGCGTGAATTTTTTTAAGCCATTAGCTATAGTTTTTATTTTTGGTATGACAACTAAGATTTTAGTTAAAAGGACTTCATGGAGATGCTCTGAGTATCAAAGAAACGTTTAAATTTGTACTCAATCTTCCGCGTATACTCTATAATTTAAAAAATACGAGTATATTTATTTATCATTTAGTTATTATTTTATGATTAAATATTTTTGTCATAATTTATCTATGAGAGATAGGATGTCACAAGTTTTATTATTATTATTTGGACATTGTGCTCCATCTACTTGATGAACTTACCCGGTCAATTTAGGATGAAACTCTTTTTTTATGACCTTTTTATGAATCTAGTATTTGAATAAAAATGATAAAAATACTCCGTTATAAATTACACCACATGTTCTCAATTTAGGAGAAACTCTATATTTGTGAGGTTTCTATGAACTTGGCACTTCAACAAAAAGTAAAAATATTTCTGTCATAAATACAATTCTTAATTTCCATCATTATTTGAGAGCAGTGACATGTTATATCTATTATGTGATACAGGTTGAACCTACGCGCTATATAACTTAGAACTCACAATTTTAGTGATAGGAGTAAATCATGTCACATCCTTCTTTTTAAATATTTCATATTTAGGGTAAATAAAATTTTATTTAGGGAAAAAGAAACTTGTAAGATTTTATGATAATTTTTGAAAATATTAAATATAACATACAATCAAACCACAAATCACTTGAAAAATAAAGATTTTAGATGAAAGTATTCTTCCGATCAAAAGAATCACCGACAACAAATTTGAAGTGGTGGTCGGTACCTACTAAAACGACCAACACAAATCTTTTACAATTGATTATTATTCCGATACAAAAAACAAACCCGCTTCTTGAATAAGTATTGTTAAAACTTTCCGACCGTCTTTATCGACCGAATCTGTGAGATTCGGCCATTTATTTCATTTTAAATTTTAAGTTGTATTTTAAATCTAAGTTTAAAAAATTCTTCTAATATGTTAATTAAAAATGATTTGCTGAAATTATATAATAATATATTATTCTACAATTTTGATACTATCCATCACAATATTGAAATGCCTGTGCCACCAGGACTTACCATCATGTTCATGGTAATTAAACTTTGAACTCTGAAAGTACTGAGGGCAGCTGTACACTACAAGTTTTGGACTAGGGACATTTGGGAGCTTGTTCTTTGTTATATATGGAAGTTTGTATGTGTGAACACAGAATTGTCTTGTTGGCTGACAGTAATAACATCAATTATCATGCTTGCTTCAAGTGCTGTAAATTATTTTTGTGAGAAAAGTTTTCATCAGCTGAATCAGATGGATATATGGCGCATGATTGCAATTTGTTTACAAGTCCCCTTCAATATTATGGCCAAAATTAATGTAGCTATAGTAATAAGATTAAGATATGAGAACAATCAAAGAGAGTGGAGAAAGGTGAAAGTTGATATGTGCATGTATGAAGATTATTATCACATCTAATTTGTCATCATGCATTATTTGTGATTTTAGAATGTGTGAAATTGTGTTTCTGCTTTTATGTAAAAGTTATATGTGTGTCAATATCTTAGATTCAAACATCATACCTCAAATGTAGCTGTCATCTTTGCCCAATAGGTCAGATTTCAAAAGCGGACTTTTTACCGTCACAAATCACATGTCTGGAGTATATATTATCCTCCTCACGTTCTTCTTTATTTGAACAGGTTAAAAAGATCCGAACATTTTCATTATATGTTTAAAATATATAAAATTATAATCTATCATGCAATTTATTGTATCATTTCAAAATGAGATTCTAATTCTCGGTTTTTATGAACTCGAATTCGAAACCGACCAGTCTTAAATTGACTACCACCCCGATCAGTTTTAGAACTTAAACCGACCATTATTATTTAGAAGTACTGATCAACTTTTGACGGTTGATATTGTCATGTTTATCTCGGCAGGAAGAAGTCTTAAATAATTCTGTATGCAGATTATAGAGTAACCAAGTTATACCAAGAAACAAGCCTCTGTATTAAGAAAAAACATAAAGTACTATACAAATATAAAATAAGCAACAAATGAATCATAAAAATGATAAATCAAAGCCCGGAATAGAAAGGCACCCCAGTGGACCCTAACCAAGTCCGGCCCGCTATCAGATTAGCCACAGTGAACCTAGAAGCCTCATTAGCACTACTAATTACCCTATAGCCCTTCCATTTCACCCTGTTTCTAGTAGAAGATCCAGGCCCAATATTCCTGTACTCCCCATAATACAAAGTATCCCATGCAAAATTACTATTTTGCCACGCCAACCAGCCCTGTGGACTTATCAAACTATCAATGTATGTTTTTATCAGCACAGTTCTTGAATACTGCTGCCAAGGTCTCCCCAAGTATGTTCTAGTGGTCTGCAACACTGGAACGAGATCCGGTGCGGCCATAATTCGGCTGAACTGGATCGAAATGCCGGTGTTCTGGTAGGGATCGGCTCGGCCTTGAGCTGTGATGACATTGACTTGGCCATGTAGAGGTCTTCGGACGTAGATGAGGCAGTTTTGGAAAACTACAGCTGCGTTTCCGAAGATGAAGTCGATTGTGCCGTATATGTAGCATAGTTTGTAGAATTGGCGTTGGGCGTGGACGAGCAGAGTGTCTTGGTATCCTTCGAAGCCGCAGGCGTAGTAGACTGAGAGATCAGAGGCGGACCGGAGTGCCACGGCTTGACCGTTCTGCGGACCTGCTGTGTTGCGGAATGTTATGCCACGGGCTATGAATCCAGAGCCGTCGATTCCTGAAAAATCATTATAGCGACTTTTAATGTCAGTTCAAAATAACTACGTGTAAAAAGTCAAAATGATAACTAAAAAAAGTACGGACTGAGTAGAGAATCTCTGAGAAGATTGAAGTTAGCTTATTCTACGTCTAAAAGTCAAATATAAATTTTGTGCACGCTAGAGAGGCTTAATTAGAGGCCAAGTGATCCACTTTTCTAACTCTTACCACACAAGCAACTCAAATTGAGGTGCACAAGAACCACGGCATTTCTTAATCAAGCGCTTAAACCCCTTTCACTTAAATAATAATCCACATTTTCATCAGATTATGTAAAAAAAATATCAATTCTTCTCATTTTGTGTGTAAAATCGTAGAACAGAAGCTAGAATAAATTACGAAACAGAGGGAAATTTACCAGCGGTTGCAGAGCTGTAGGTTGTGAATCCTCTCGCAACACTCCTGCTGCCAGTAATGATAGTGTATCGCAGGCCATCACCTACTAGCATAATGTTGTTCAGATTGTTGGCCACTGCAATATTCTCCGCGTAAACGCCTCTTTTTACATATATTATAAACCTCGCATTTCCCCTCTTTGCTGTTGCTGCATAATTTATCGCTGCCTGTACTGATGAGAATCTCCCTGATCTGTCTTTCGCCACGACTACATTAGCCCTTGACGACCACGACGAGGATTGCAGCAGCCTTCTGTCACCAGATGTAAACCAACTAGGAAACTCTTGATCTCCGTTATTAGTATCATTTCGCGGTGTCAGGAAGCCTTCATTGACTGCCAAACTGTTACTGATCATTTCCGAGACATTGTTTCCAATAATTGGAGCTATGAATTTGGAAACATTCAGCTCAACTGAGCCTGATCGACAAGTCTCCAGATTTGTCAGGGCAGCACTGAGCCAAGTCTGAGCATCAAAACTCGAGCAATTAAGCCCTGTGGCGTTGGTTTTTGTGCCTTCCAGCGTCCGATTGAGTTGGAAAATGGTGTCGCGGTATAGCTTGTTGCAGTCATTCCAGGCAGCCCTCTTTCTTCTGCTCCTGCACTGACTTTCAAGTGCGGCAGTGTAGTTCTGCGCGTGCTGAGCCCGGTCTAGTGTTACTTGAAACATCAATTGGCGAAAATGAGTTCGATTCTGGGGCCTGATATCAAACTGATGGCCTAGAAAATACTTGCATGGTTCAGGATGAGGAGTCGTTTGGCACCAGAAGGAAATGTCGCCACCGGCTGTTGGTGATTCGTCGGAGTCCGGCAGGGCTTGGAAGATACTAAAGGAAAGACAAATGTGTATCAGCAACAATAACAATTTGGTTGCCATTGAAAATAATGGAAATGCTCTCCCCTCTTGAAGCTGGCTTGTTTATGTACTTGCAGGTACTTGAGGTGCATGTGAGCTAAGATCAAGTATCTAATTTATAGTATAGTCTGAGGATCCAAATTATAAGAGTTGACAATTAATATACTATTATTTAGCTTCTAAATCATATTAATTACGTCTTTTAAAGTATGGTTGCAGAAATCGGGAATCAGAATTTGATTGACCTACCGATTCGATTTATCGGAGATTTTCCTGATAAATCTTAATCGGTAAAATAATTACTAAACATTAATGGGAAATTTTTCAATAAGTCGGAGATTTTTATAACACTAATTTTATAAGTATGATTAAGTTTATTCCTAAAGCTACTACAATTAATTTTTCCGTAATTCGAATGATTTTATATGCTCATTGCTGGCGTCACACATACTCATCGTAAATATTTTTATATTTCGTGTACTGCATTCGAATTCAACGACGAGGATTGACTCAACTTCAAGTATATGCAGAAGCAGTAGTTTATACTAGTTCTGATCCATGTAACACGGATCACTGGGAACGAGAAGCTTAAATATACCTTCGTGTTATGCATAGTCTTCATCTCAACGCTATGTTTATACACGTCGGTGCATATTTAACTATTCACAAGAACCAAGTAGCAGATTGTTATTCATATACCGTGTACGAATGCCGAATTGCTTGCCCCTTTTCTAAGCTACTGATTAATTAACTTACGGATGTCGGATGGTATTTTTCGGAACGAATAAATGCTTAGTTTTCCTGGATTAGCGGACTCGAACACGAGCTATGGGGATCAAACACAGGAAAGGGAGTTGGAAGATGGAGTGCTACCGTACGTATGAACTGGTGGGAATGATTACAGAACATGTGTGAATCGGTTGGATTACTCGATAAATTGGCTGGCTCGTGTTTATATTCACGCCATGTGTTTGCCTTAGTTTTCGTAATCGAAAATGCTTAATGGACAAAATTGGGTACGAAATCTTTCACAAATGATATGAAGTTTTGATCAGCAACTGTAAACAATTTTCTCGGTATTTCAGATCACCCCAGAATACCAATCTACTGGTAAAACATGGGGTGGCCGCAAAATGTAAAAAAGTCTGAACATCATGATATACTGAAAAGAACGTCAAAACGAGTTCCCTAACTTGTGTTTTAGAACTTTTTCAAGCAAGCATAGTTCAACTCGTTTATAGTCAGTTGTTCTAATCCTGGTGATTATATCAGAAATGATTCTGTTAAAGTGGCTACATTATCAAGAAGATGGAATTTTATTGTATAAGCGTTATATGTAGTACAAACATAAAACATTATGTGGTGCAATAGCTTCACTCTAATGTTGTGTTTGGTTGGGGTGAATGATTCCGGAAGGAATGGAATGAAAAATGAACCATCTTATGATGATTTCGAAGAAATTTCATTCCTTCCTCCATTCCATTCCCTACATCATATGCTAGATATCATCCCTTCTATTTGAGATGGAATGCTCCATTCTTTCTCATCCTCAATTTCTTCTCAAATCTCATCATAGCATTTTTGCACTCCTTCAAATTTTTTCAAAACTTTCTTCCTATCTCTATTAGTTTCAAGTTTTTTTTACTCATTCCATTCCATTCCATTCCATTCTCCCCAACCAAACACAACATAATTGTCAAATTGTCATCTATGTCAAAGTTCTTCATCATGACATAAGAACTCCAGACCGAGACAATTTCGAGATTTAACGAAGCCATAAGAATTTCACTTTGGTCAGTTTTTGGAGTGTGTTATGTACACTTAGGTAACGAAACCCTTGAGTTCTACTGAATATACGTGGTAGCACATGGTGTCACTGCAGAGTGTCGAGATTCAAGAAATTACTTACCAAGATTATGGACATCCTGTTTTCCTCTGCTAATCCAGACCTCTCTCCTCCATCATCGATTTCACCCTCTGTACATCCTCCAATCGACCTGCATTTTTATACATGTTCATCAAAATCTCAAAATTATGCTCGTTATCTGATTCCAACTCAAAAAGATTTGCAGCAGCAATTTCTCCAACATCCACATTGCCATGAAGGCAACAAGCGTAGAGCAGTGCACCCCATACGGTTGGACCTGGCTCAAATTCCATTTGATTCTTTATAGTATCATAAGCTTTGTTGATCAGATTAGCTCTTCCGTAGAGATTAACCATACAAGCATAGTGTTCCATAATAGGAGTTATTCTGTATTTATCCCTCATCATCGAAAATAACATCTCCCCATCCTTCACCATTCCTAAATGCGCACAAGTTGATAACAGAGACACGAATGTCACCCTATCTGGACATACATCTGTGCTCCTCATCTTTTTGAAGTACTTTAAAGCATCTGGATGCTTGCCGTAAGCTGAAATGATAGAGTTCCATGAAACCACATCTCTGTCAGACATCTGGTCGAATAACCAAGTAGCACGATCCAATCTATTATTATTAGAGTACCAAACAATTAATGAATTAGCAACTGACAAGTTGCATTCAGCTCCACGACGCAGAACCCATCCATGAATTTCAGCCCCAACTCTTTTAGGCAAGGCACAAGCAAGAATCGTAGAAAGAGAAACTGAGTCTGGCTCAAACGCCTCTTTTATCATCAGCCGAAACACATGTAACGCCTCACGCAGAAGCTCATGTCGAACATACCCTGTAAGCATTACGTTCCACGACACCAAATCCTTACACACAATTCCATCAAAAACTTTCCTAGCCTTCACAATATCACCACACTTCGCATACATATCAACTAGCCCATTAAGAATATACTCATCATTCCCTAACCCCCTTCGAATAACATGCCGGTGAACCTCCTCACCAACATGAACCATCCCAATCCCTCCACAAGCTTTCAAAACCCGAGGAAACGTAAACCCATCAGGCTCCACCCCATCTTCCACCATCTGAAAATAAATCGCCAATGCATCTTCAAACTGACCCAACTCAGCATACCCAGAAATAAGTGCATTCCAAGGAAAAGCATACACATCTCTCTGACTCATTTTATCAAACACCTGGTGAGCTTCATCAACAAGCCCGCTAACCGCATACATCCTGATAAGCTTACAAGAAACCCCCACATTTCTTCGCAAAAGATTTTCGGGTATCAGCCGATGAATCCTACTAACATAATCAATCCCTTGCAAATTATAACAAGATTCAAGTATAGAACTAAAAGTCTGAGTATCAATCTGTATGCCCTTTTTAACCGATGTTTCGAGGTCTGTAACAACAGCATCAAGAGCTTCAAGCTTAGTTCGAGGGTATGTTTTTTGATTGATTATAAGTGGTGCTGGAGATGATTTTTGAATTGAAAGTTGATTAGCTTGGCGTTTGTTATTTCCTTTTGAGTTTTGTTTATTTGTTTTGTTGTTTGCACAGGAGTAAACAGAAAGGATTGAATATGGCACTGAATAGTGTAAAGTGATGAACATTTTTTTAGAGATTTTCTTGAATAGAGAATCTAAGCTGACTATATAAAGAAGCGTTGGCTATCTAATTGAACATGTATATACCAAGAGATATTGTGCATTTTATTTACAACATTTTTTGGTTGCCAACAATTCCCTAAATGCAGGGATTTTGAACAATACATGTACATATTTTCTATAGCCTGTTCCGCGCCTATTTCACTGATCCCTTCTTTATTCGAGATTCGGAGAAAGTGAGCTTGCCACACTACACCATGCACATTCTTAAAACCGTAAACAAGGTTCAACAGTACACCACACACTCGCCATTATCTTGTTAAAAACCGATTGCTGGTGCTTATAACGCTACACCACTTACTCACCATTACCTTCACTACAACAATTGTGAGTTATACCTAACATGAGTGTGACACCACTTACTCACCTTAAAGCAATACCAGACCTTCAACGTTATCAGTGTGAGACTTGTAGGTAGGGAGGGGGAGGATAGCTGGAAGCTCGGCTGAGAGATTAGGATGACATTGCTGAAAACGCGGCATTTTGTCAAGGACCGGCTGATTTTGATGCTTCTATGGATTCTTTAGCGCTCTTGATAAGTAAATCATAGTTGATAGAAGCAAGCTGAGACAAGTTCTGCAACGAATAGCGTCAATGTGCAATTTAGTTAGGATAAAGTAAAAATGACTGCAGTGGAAATTGAAGACACATTGCTGACCAAATTCTATAAACCTGTGATGCTCTTTCACCATAGAGATCAGAGCAGCAAAGAAAAACAAAACTATTTCTAATCGATAAGATCTGCAAATAAATGAAGTCTTACCTTGAATGAAAAATTACTGAATGAGTACTTCACGTCAAGAGATGGACCACCGAACTCTGCCAAATTGCCAAACTCATCCCCCTGCATCCATTTTACTCAATGATTAGAATCTACGGAATGCCTTTGCATCAATTTCATATTATCCTTAGCAACAAGAAGACTCGAATTCCTTGACATTGTTAGTAAAGTGCCTGCTTGTCTTGTATATTTATTTGTGAATCGTGAAATTTAGTGTGAACATATTATCCAAAACAAAGCTCTAACTATTTTTTGACTTAAAAATTAATAAAGCTATTTTTTTTTTGAGTCACCAATATCTACCGTAAATTACTACAAAGTTCACATGAAATGTATATATGAAAGAAATTAAACTGTATGCATTGATGTAAACCAGAAACCCTTCCTAGATTTCAGTGTAAACTGGATCATGGCCAACCAAATAGTCAATTTAGCCCTGAATTATATTCTATAGTTATACTTACATCTTCATCCTGCATGTTGCTGTACGAACTGCTGCTACAAGAAACACTGCCTGTATCAGTCATATCATCAAAGTCGCTACCTCCATGGAGATGTTCATCTTCCGGATTCCAAATATAACGGCTCATGAAATAACTCGTGTCAAGTGCTTCAGCTGTTGGTACGAATGTAGCCTGCAGAAGTAGGAAAGGTCAGTAATTTTTAACTTATCAACATTTATTGGCATGTTTCTCTGAAAGACAGGAAAACACATCATGACCTTTTGCCTTGCAAGTGTGTCCCAATTGATATCTTTAAAAAACGGATGATTTTTAACCTACAAAAAAAAATCATAGAGAAATCTATAACTTGGTTTTCCATAATTTACAGAGAATTAGTTAATGTTGCAAGTTAAAAGGTACCTCTCTTGCTCCAGTTGCGCCTAATCTTTGAACTGGATTGTCAATCAGCAACCTGAAATGTGAATTAATGATGGCGAATCACATAAATTTATGTTAAAGATGATACACAATCCAAATACTGTTTTAGTCATCTTCCTATCACCATAAGGTTTAATATATGTTGACTGAGATTACAATACTTATAATAGTCCTATTCATAGTACCCATAATAAGGTACCAAGGATTTAAAACAACATTAAAACTAATATGTTATCAGCTTTAAGAGCAACATGATGCTATAGTCACTAAAGCTAATATTTTATCAGTTTTAAGAGCAACATGATGCTATAGTAACTTGATGCAATGTGAACAACTAATACAACTGAGAAATATGACCAAAAAAAAAACAACTGAGAAAAAGAATTTTTTTTAACAATAATAGGCTAATCTATATTAGCCACCTCTATATATGATTACAAAACTTACTTGTCAATCAAATCAAATGCTTCAGAGCTCATTTCCTCTGGAACTTTGGGCCAGGGTATGTCTCCGTTCATGATGTTGTCAAAAATTTTCTGTGCCATAGAATACATTTATCAGTAGGAACCTAGAAAATTATATGATCAAGTAGTGTCGGACTGAACAAATCCCCTACATATACTATGGGACTCCACACTGTGTCCATTTCCTTTGTTCCTAATGCACATTCCCCTTCAAAAATATAAACGCCTCATTTATGTAGCACAAATCTTTCTACATTCTAGGCATAGAGGAGAAGACTACAAAAGAAAGAAGTGCATCTTATGTCAAGATACTGACTACAGTAGCTGTAATGCAACTAGGACTGAGCTGTGCCTCTAGATAGTTTTTCATGCACAGGATAAGAATAGTACAAGTAAAATAGTATTTATGAAATTAAGGGCCATAGGAATGATGATTAAAATATTTGTGTGCACAGTCCATGTCCTTCTTCAGCTGATTTCAGTCAGCAGTCATCTTAATCTCTATTCCCTCTTCCTAACTCACGTATTTCCCATTTTGAACCCTCTTTCACTCTCACATTCCATGCATATATTGAATTAAATCTCCTTTTACCATACTTCACTGTCACCCCCGCCATGTATCATCCATAATGTATCATTATATTATGTGCATGCATCTTAAGGTTACAATTAAAAAGGCAACATATACAGTGAAGCAAGCACAAGTAATTTGACATCCGCAAGACAGTTATCCTCCTGTTGTGATTGATGGAACTAATATAATAGTTCCTGTGTTTGGATTTTTAGTGTTTGTGGCCTACCTGTGGATGATCTGCATTAAAAGGAGGAATGCCAACAAGAAGCTCGAAAAGAATAACCCCTACTGACCACCAATCTGCTGTTGCACCTGCAGGATAGAATGGTATATAAAGAATATAATACACTGAAACTAGCACACAACATTAAGTCCATTATAAGATTCTATTAAAAAAATAACTTAGTGATAAGAATCTGAACCATGTCCCATGCCAAGAAGTATCTCAGGTGCCAAATAGTCGGGGGTGCCAACAACTGAATGCTTTTGGTGCTGTTCTTTTCTTATTGATGACTGTGCATCTGTTTCAGATTCATCATGAGGGGTAGGAGCACTTACTGGTGGAGATGATAAGTCATCTGTGCTGTTAATAAGACCAACCTTGGAGAGTCCAAAATCTGTCAACTGTAACAAGCTGTATTAGATTGTGAGATGTGACGAGTATTAACATAATTTAACATATCAGTGATCTGGTCATGATATCACGATAAATCAAGTCTCAACAACATATTTGAATAAAACAAGAATTTACTTGAGATATTCTGCGTCATTAAGTGTCTAAAAGTGGATCATTATTTAATAAATTAAGCATACAATTTCAGAGTTGATTAGTGTTCCATCGCACATATCCAGAGTTGATTAGTGTAAAAACGATCTTCAGATCGAGCTTCACTGAATACAATTTCATTTTGTGACCAACTATTAATAAATTTCCATGCATCTGAATACGTGAACACGGTATATGACATCATCTGGACAAATGCAAGGTTATCAAACAAACGGTGCCCAAAGGAACAAGTATACACTTCTAATATAGAGTGGCGGAATCTGCATACAAGTCTAGTACCAATTCTAGGCTTTAGGTACTTCTAATTACATTGATAGTTTGATACTAGGACTAGAAAATTCAGAGCAAAGGAGACTCTGTCTTGCATTTAGTCATTCTTAAAATAGAACAACGAAAATTCGTTGATGATCAGTGCTTTTGTTCATAGAAGATAGATCACAAAATTTAGTAAAAGATTACACTAATTATCAAATAAAAAAGAGAAGATAAAACACTTCAATGATGAAAGTGGGTACACGACAGAGGCATATACAAACACACCAAATGATATAAACATAAATGACTTTATGGAAGATCTTTAATACCCTGAATGCAGAATGCAAATACCCAAACCTTTAGAGTCTATTTAGTAGGAGATAGGACAATCAGATCAGCAGTGTCCTAGAATGACGCATAGACGTCAACTCTTTTTAAAGCCATAAAACTAATATGAAAACTACATTGCATCTCATCAACTCACTATAAAATAGTGATCATCTTGTGCAAACTGTTGAAACTACAATGTCAGATTTTACTAAATATTGACCTTGATATGGCCATCTGGACCGATCAACAAATTGTCTGGCTTCAGGTCTCTGTGAATCACATTTAAAGAATGCAAATACTCTAAAGCAAGAACCTGCAATGAAAGTATTAAAGTTTTGAAGGAACTAGATGTACTGGTAGGATGTAGGATAATAACAGAAGTAACTGGAAAATCCAAACTTCAACAAAAAATTCAGATACAACAATTAATTATTATATATAATCATTTGGATTTGAAGTATTGTAACTTACTTTTGAGATCAAAATCAATTGTTATTGTAAGATTAATACTTATTTTTTTATGGTTAGTTTAATGGCCTCATTTGTAATGGTGTTTATAGTTATTTTTAGTTACAGTAATAATGCTTAATAGTGAGTGTACTTTCTTTCTCATTGAGATTTTTACGTAGCGCCAGAGCTATAGATAACGCATCATATTATATAACTTACTGTAGAATTCGCTTCTGTTGACATCTTTGTGGAACTTCTAAGCCATTCTATATACTATAAAGCGTTGTATTTTTTGACTTATTAATAGGTCATAAAATGAAATAAATTAAGCACTTGACTCCTTGTCAACATCAAAGGGTAAAGACCATTAGCATGTCCTTACAAGTTCGGCAATGTATACACGTGCCATATCTTCTTCTAAGCAGCCAAGATTTTTGAGCAGAGAGTAAAGATCTCCTCCATTTAGGTACTCCATGACCAGATAAAGATTATCTCGACCTGTGAAAGAATAAAAGAACCGGACCTGTTCATTACAGTAATATCGTTGCATCAGAACATGTGTGCAAAAACAGTACGTAGTTTAACATTATTGAATGTGGGGACCTACTTACCACAAATGGATTTCGAACTGAAATTAGGATATCACGTTCAGCCAAAATGCTTTCAACTGCATTTTTACGAATCATATCAGCCTTTTTTAGAACCTGTAAAGAATTTAATTATATGAGGCACTACCAGATAACCATTGGAAGCACATGGCTTCAAGAAAGGATGAACGTAATTAACTTGTCAAATGTGCCTTGCTTGCAGTTTCCTATAGGACACTTATCTAGGCTGACTCTTTACTGCTATATAGGAGTTGTATATCTTAATTAATAAGTTGAGCAAAAGTATTCAACTGACTTTTCTATTCGTTTGATTTAAGAATTAGTACACGCTAGTATAATTACCAGTAAAGGAAACTTTCTCATATGCAAATTCACTGTAATTAATCCTCAAAAGATATAAGTCCATAGCCTATACCTTGATAGCAAATAGATCACCCGTTGCTCTTTTCCTGGCTAGAAAAACTCGTCCGAAAGCACCCCTGCTAATTGGCTTTAAAATTTCAAAATCTTCAATAGATGTTCGATCCTTATTATATGGATTCATAGGACTTGCATGCAAACTGCGAACCACGTCATCTTCCAATGAACTATCTTCATCAACTGCATTATTTGATGATTCTACCTTTTCATCTTCAATCTGCGCACAAAGATGTACGTATTTCTCCCTGTGGATATTCAAGGCAAAATACTGATGAGGAAAAATAGAAGCATCTTGGAAATCAAGCAGTCTAAGAATTAAAATATGAAACATAGGTAAACCATTTAGACATGTATTTCGTGTAATACTAATACAATTCAAGAATATAACCTGTATCAGAACAAAAAAATTATATGAAAATTAGATCACTACAGTAGCTCTTCACAAATATTTACTCACTGCAGTAGTTTTTCTATGCGTCGCCCGAAAGTTTCAACAACAAGGGCATCCACCTTTCTGTCCTGTATGGAGTATTTGAGGTCTTCCAGACGATCAAGCATATACTCCAGCGCACTGTACTCATGTGTGTTTACAACAGCTATAGATCGAGCAATTTCCATTAGCCTATTAATCTGTCAGTCATTAGTAATTTAATAAATAATTATACAATTTCATAAAATGCCACAGAATTCTTGCAAGAAAAACTACAACAAGGAACACTGCTTCATGAGAAAAAAATGAGAAATTCTCTGTTCCAAGAACTCTTGAGCATGCATAAGTTTTGCAGAAAGAAGTTACTGTATATATCTTTCAGAATATTAGTTTGTCATAGTATGTCTTTATGTTGCCAAGGTTCTGGTTCATAGGGTGTTTCACCTCTAGTGGATAACACAATATTTAGAACAGGTATCGTTTTAAAAAAGGAAATATATAAACCAATTGAAGAAAATTAGTTTCCTTAAATCCATATGCAAAAAGTTAACTGCTATAGTCCTCTGTAATAATGTAGTATTTTTTTCCTACCTCAAATCTATATATGTATTGACAAGTGGCTAATTTTTTTGATTGACAGTGATGCAAAACATGAAAGGATATTAAAAGACAATATTTACCTGATCATAGCTTTCATGCTCAGCTATGGTTCTCCAACCACTCAATAACAATTCGATTTGGTTTGTTCGCGGGGTTAGCAAAGGTGATCTAGGTGTCAAGCTACCATGTGACGAGGCTTTCTTAGGTGTTAAAAGTCCACGCGAATCACATGACACGTCTGATGGCACGTTGAGACTGTAAGAAAATGTAGTATCAGCTTCAGGAACACAGTTGAGCATGTCCTCTGAAAATCGACGGGATAAATTTTGCCGTTTAGGGGAATAATCATCTAACTCTTCAGATGCACTTGACGTAGACACTCTCGAGACCTCAGGACTTCCTGCCGTAGAGTCGCTGCCTTTAGGAGTCCAGGTCTCAAGAATCCTTTCAAGAGTTTCAGCAACTCTTTCAAGTCGTTCATTTACTGTTAACCCTTTTAAATCACATCTGTCAGCAATTGTACATATTCTAGAGTGCTCTTCAACATGTATGGTAGGTATTTCAACCTCACATATACGACAGATCAATGAATGATCGTATGTTACATGATGATGATCTCCTGCAGTCCCCCAAGTAACTCTTTGTACTTTCAAGGGTGTCTCCGATTGATCAGAAGTGCCTAAGACTGATGTTGAGGTCCCAATGTTAACATCAACCCTTTTTGTTTCATGTTTTACTTGCACACCATCTGATTTGTCCTTAGGAGAGATATCAGCGGTCTCCATGCCTTTCCGGTTCTTCTCAGCTTGTGATGGAAGCTTCTTCCAGGATGACATTTTAAAGCTGCCTGTTGATGAGGCACCACTTTTGGCTGTGCTGACCTCATCAGCGTCAGCCCTGGCCTCTAAACTTTCGTTAGATTGATTCCGACTATTAGCCAAATTCTTTCTGCCATTGCCACGGTGCTTCCGGGAGTGTCCATGTTTTGCCTCCTTTCCGCCAAAATGACTATGGAATTCCTGGTTTGAAAGCGCATTATTGATTTGTTCAGAGTACACTCCAAGGTCACTAAGTTGGTGTAAACCCGTAGCATGGTCTTCTTCATAGCCACACTCCTTGTGGAACTGTACAAGCCTTGTGCATCGAGTAAGAATAAATAACAGGCGAGTATGTAACTGCTTCAGGGTGCCCATTGGCAGTTCTTGACGACGATCATCTAGATTTTGAACAATACGCTCACACTTTGTCCAAAACTCAGTGGATGACATTTTTGCACATCGTCTGGCCATAATCAAAAGATCTTCTAAACTATCTTTCCATTCTGGGTGAGATTCTGAGGTTTTCTCAAGTATATCAACCAAATCCCCGGCATATATACCCAAATCAGAGTTAACTTCTTCCTTTAGCTTATTAAATTTAGACCTCATCAACACCATAATTTCCTGGAAAAATGCTAGTGAATGAGCTATCGCCTTACCATGCTTTTACAAATCATTAAAAAGAAAACAAAGACTAATACCTCCATGCGGCCAAATGCACGAGATCTCCAGAATGGAAGAGGCCGGACGCCTTTGGAATTAAGTTCATGTGAAAAACTCTTGATATCAGGTGCTTTTCTATAGCGACCACTAGTAACACGCAATATAGCCTGGAATCGTGGAGATTGAATCTCCTTGGCAAGAGCTGCATGATGACCCTACAATAAACACAAGAATGCCAATGCATATAAACGGTCTTAGTTATTCTTATTCACATTACACAAAAAATGAAGCAAGCATACGTCGCTACTAGGATTGATTGAAGTCGTGATTCTGGAGGGTTTCGAGTGACCCCATTGCACTTTCAAGCCTGCATATAAACACCAAAAAACCACTTGGTACGACAATTTTTGCACTAAATACAAATAATCTAGTTAGCTCTCTCCAACTCAGGATAAAAATAATTCGCAGAACAACTAGAGTTGCCACTGATATGATAATGATCATGGCAGGACATATTAAGGGGCGAGGTAGTACCCCCTGAACTTGAAAAAGAGAGTACAAATTTGTAATGATTAATTTAGCCCCCACAAAATTATTATAGTTGGACTTGGCTTTATGCTATATGTGATGAATTCAAATGATTTTAGAGGACATTTGGAAACGTGCATTTCATTTCAAATGACAAGATTTGAGTTGTCATTTCAAATTCTCAGTTTCATATTAATATTTGAATCTCCTGGATTTCAAATGAAATCCAAATTCATATACCCAAACAGGTTAATTGTTTAAATTCAGAATTTCAAGTGAAATTCAAATTCATATTCCCAAACATGTTAATTGTTCAAATTCAGAAAACAGGACATTAATAAATTGAAATGTTTTTTTCTAAGTCATGATTTTAGCCCCGTGACTGAAAATCATGGGTCCACCACAGAAAATCTAGTATATGATCATACGGAGGCCAATGAAACAGGCATTATTTTGACAACATTTGCTCGAATCTTTCGTATTGTGCAACATTTCATGTATGAATGTGTATGATACCGAAGGGGACGAAAAAAGTGACCTGGTTCCAAGGTAATAGCATGCTGCAGAGGAATAGAGACTTTATGCGCATCCTTCGGCAACTCAGGTTTGGTGAGATTAGAATTTTTACGATCCAACGTCGAAGCAAACCGCAGACGAGACGGATCAGATCGAGTCCGAATATGATTAAGACCAAGAGCAGAAGCCTGGACAATGACAGGATCCTCATCATCATTTTCATCCTCATCGCTACATTCCGAATAATCAGAAGACGTATCTTGCTGACTCTGTCGTATCGGAATTGGCGGGATTTTCCTCAGCTTCACGATCGACGAGGACGCTGTTAACCTAGAATTTGAATTTGAATTTGGATCGGAATTTGAATTATTATCCGGCTGGAGATTCTCTGAAGGCGGACTTGACGACGACATTTGCTCTTCATCGCATTGTGTAATCAATAAGATTAATTAGAAGTAATAATCTTTCGATTTTTCGAGATTTCGTAAGTGATGATTATGGCTGGGATGATGTTGCATGTGTGTATTTTAGCTTCGAGTGTGTGTGTGTGTGTGTGTGATAAATTGAGGATGAGTATGAGGATCTGAATCGGAGAAAAGGAGAAAAAAATTAAATGCAGGGGTGGGAGGAAGATTGTTAAAGGAGGGAGGAGAGAAGGGTTTGGAAATTTGAGGGGGAGAAATTTTTGCGGGAAGTGAGAATGGGTATTAGTGGAAAAGGGGAAAAGCCTTGTTTTGGAGCAACAAGAATTGGGCTTTGTATACAGCTGAATAAAATCACCCAGATTCCAGAAAGTGGCTCAAGTCGAAACATGGGCTTTTTATCTCCTGACACCGTCTTTTGGAGCATACCACGAGTGGTGCCGATGACATATGGCCTGACATGAACCGGCACTCTTTTGGCACCCTATTAGAGATGTTGGAGTACTATTGGGATATCAAATGAGTTGGTTTTGGGATGACAAAAGTTGACAACCCATAAAATAGGGTGTCAACTTCATTTGTGTCCTAATAATACATAAATTATATATTTGTGGTCCCAATAATATATAAAATATTATTTTTCTATTAATAAAGTTGGTATCTTGGAGTGCCAATCATTGGAGTGTATTTTGAAAGAAGAGTTTTAAAAATAATTTAAAATATAAAAAATAATATTTTAAATTATGTGTCAAACTTGACAACCGTTGAAGGGTGCCCAACAGATGCTCTTACTTTGCATATCAACTTGTGCAGCATAAAGTATGCAACATGCAAGAATGAACCTCCAAATTTTGTTTTAAAAATGGCGAGCATGAACATTTTTATCGGGATAAAAAAATGTACTTATTTAGATATATTACGGCTAACGCATTTTTGTTAAAATTTATACCGAGTGTCTAATTATTATAACAAAAATGCCTTAACCATAAAATATATTTTATATTTTTTAGGAAATCAAATATATTGTCAATAATCTTGCTCAGAAACTCTATAAAGATTAAAAGATACTCATTTTCACACATCAATTTCCATTATCCCCTTGAAATTTGTAGACGACAAACAATTAACTACTGTATTAATCACACTCACTTATTCAGTGACATATTCTGTCACATGGCAAAACACATACAAATATCACACTATTTCAATATTTCTACCTCTCCTCTGCAGACTCCACTCGTCTCCATTCTAAAAAGAATGATCACTCATTTGCTTAGTGCAAACATAATACAATTCCTTTTCTGGGACGTTATATGCCAAACTAGTATCCTCACCACACTCACAAACTTATACATAAAAAACTACTACCAAACCAGACCAAATATATAAAATATAGTTGCTCACTCGATATTTTGCACCAAGGAACGATATTTTGCACCGAGTTGGCCCGGGGCTCGTAGGAAATTAACCAAGGAACGATAAGTTGCACCAGGTTAGCCCGGGGCTCATAGGAAATTAACGAGGGAACGATAAGTTGCACCAGGTTTCCACCCCACGGGAATCACATTTTTGGCAACCAGAGTTTGTTCCGAATACTGAGAAGTTAACCGAATCGACAGTGGAGGCTGTAATTCTCCACCGGCATCGAGCTTCCAAACAGCACCCCATGATTGTTGCATTTTTCTCCACTCAGCTGTGATCACCTGCTCATTGTTACTAGTTGTTTTTAATGACCCTGTTTCCATCAGGCCAACTCCAGCAAGATCACCATCTCCTTCTTCAAACTCAATCACAAATGCAATGTAATTAGAGTTCGATCCCTGGTCAACGTGGAATGCCAAGGTTTTCCCAGCATAATCGCATGCAACACTACAAAACACAAGTCATGTCAGTAAAAAATCCATAAATTTTATGTAATTCTTTACCGTCGAAAAAATGTGTGAATATGTGAATTACCGAGCAAATCTGATTTCTAAATTTCCAGCATCCCGGAGGAGTTTCTCTTGGCCGGGAACGGCCATGGCGCCAAATGCTGTTCCACTTAAATCGAAATGAGCCCTATCGGACGCGCAAACACCTCCCGGGCAAAAATCAGTAATCACAACTCTTGCAGGCTTGCCTGAACAAGAAGGATGTTTCGTACATTTCACCTGCAATTTTCATTATTTCACCCACTGTGAGAGACTGAAGCACTACATGATCAACTTCGAATTTTGTCATCATTTGAGTGCGCACTTCATACATTAGGTGAGTCAACATTAATAAAAAATAACATTAGAAAGTAGCAGAAGATTCCTGTCCTTTGTAAACACGAGCAAATATTTTTGTTTAAATAAATAATATATCATATTTGTTTAGTAGTACAGTACCTGATAACAAGCTCCACATTCTTTGCCAGAATTGTAAAGCGATGGACCAATTCCAGTAACCATAGAAGAGAAAGGTGCTTGTGACACAGATTCACCATATCCGCATGATCCTCCTGCATTATATAAGTATTTAGAAAAAATTCCCTGAGTACATATGCATGGACTTTAATGTCATTTTCGCAATGAAATAGACAAATCCTGTTTCTCCAAAAACGTATTAGGTTGAAATATAACATAAGATCCATGCAGGTCTTTCCTCTAACACCTTAAAATTTTGATGGACCTGTTGTCAATATTGGTACTAGAACTCTGGTTTAAGATTTTAAAAGGACTAGTTCTCAAAACTTTATGAATTAAAACAGCTTTACACGTCAAAGAGTGAAATTACCATCGCTTCCAAAACCATCAGGGGCGCCATACCACGTCGCACCAGCATTCGACCAATGAGTCGCCGCGGTGGACAAGTTAAAATGCCTGGGTCTGAACCCATGGCACAAGTGATTGCTAAGGCTACTTAAAACTAGCAAGCAAGATGTGTAGAAGAGGAAGAAATGTGGCAAGTTAGAAACAGAGGAGAGCATTGGGTGCCTAGTAGCCATTGAGTGTATATATGTTTCAGTCTGCTCTGCTCTAAGTTGTGCTATTCAGTGTTGATTGCACGAGATTATTTATAGACGGAACGCATGTGCCTTGTTGCAATCACATTCACTTCAAAATCGCAATGATATTGATTAATTAGAGGAAATAAAGAAAAAGTTAAAATGAAAAGCTACCCCATGTTCATTTTTTTTCAAATCGTTCTTTAATGCCGTCACTGTGTATTGGCTTTATCGACTGGGTTTAGCGAATTGTGATGCAGTAACATGCATGGCATCAATCTCAATTAACTTATTCATATTCGGAGGTGTTCTTCTTCATCTGCAAAAACTTTAAACTATTGACGTGCAGTAAAAACCTCGCATGATAAATTCATTTGAGTTGATATATTTAATCTTAACTAATTAATAATCTCCATAAATTAATAAAATTTAATAATTCTGATATTATTGATTTACAAAAATTTTAATGCATATCACTTCCACGTACAAGATTTACTATTATTACATGACAGCGCGTGTTTTTATTCATCATGACAAATAAAATTCAAGTTTCCAATTCCGTCAACAGTATGTTGATCTAATATTGCATAACTAAAATATAGAATAAAATCTGTTCGTTTAAATTTCAACGAGGTGAATCGATTACGTGCAGTTTCACATGGGAGAGTCGGAAGAACGAAGATGATGTTGTGTGTATAATAGTGTAGCCGAAAAACGGTATGGACGACGGAGTAATTAGGTACATACAGACGTTTTCACGTGTATGCTCTATCCTCTAGGTCCAAAATAGTAATGCAAGTTACAAAAGCCACCGAATGTTGAAATAATGTCAGGAATTGCAAGAACGCTGCAATAGTATCCGGTCACCGCCTATTAATTTCGTAAATATTCAATGTTTCATTTATATTAATTTAAATAATTTTCGGTGTCACTGTAAACCAATCCGTTGAAGCTTGAAAATGACGAATATATACAATACATATAGAAGAATTTTACTCTAATACAAACCTCCTTCTTCTGCAAACTAGAACAACCCTTTTAATTATTTTGATGATGGATATGGAATTATGGATAATACAGAGTTTGAGATTCAACTTGGTTACTCATACTTGAAGATTGAATGTCAATAACATGTTGAAATTTGATTTAATCCAATCAGATTTGTTTGAGAATAGAAGAAAATGGTGGAATCTGTTACGAGATGAAAAGTATGGGAATACAAATTGAATTTGATCAAACTATGTTACCCATTTTACATCTAACTCAAACTAAAGGGATGCAAAATATAAATAAGTCTATTTTTTCGATATTTACATATTTTGGATTATAATAAAAAAATATAACAGCTTTGTATGAAAATTAAATTCAGTATTTTTTTCAAAAGTGTGAGAAACTGTTTTCTCAAAAAAGAGATTTTAAATCTTTACTAAAAAAATTGTTTGTTTTTCAACATAAACTCTTTTTTTATTTTTTTTTGAAATAGGATTCAATTAGCAAGATCAAAATAAACTCTTGAGCCCATTTGTTTACTTCTTAATGCAGCTTAATAACTACACATCTGAGCGCTTCATCTTGTTCAGACTATTTGACAAATTTTTTCCCAGCGTTGAATCATTAATATAGAGCTGAATAGTACAGGATAAATATTCCAAATGAATCACTTCAGCTGTTGTTCCATTACCTTAGCTTATCCTTCGATAGTCAACAACTGGGTTAATATAATTTTAAAAACGAAATTATATTCATTAATTTGATGCATATTAATAATCTTATTTATCAAGATTTAATTTATTTAAGAATTTAAGAATAATATAATTAATGATGTTTATTATAAATTAATGTTAATTAACATAAGTTATCAAATAAGATATTTTGAAATTTTAATGTAAATAATCATCGTGAACTCAAATTATAACAAAATTTGTTTTAGCAAAAACTTTAAAAATAATAATTATTATAATAGTATATTACATTTTTATTTGTCAAACAATATTATTCATTCAGAATTCGGATGCCTCATTGATTCAGATTATTGATATATTAATCATTCAATTCAGATTTTTTCAAATTTGTCAAATGACACTTTAATACCGTATACATTTCAACCAGGGTATTAGAGCCAGACCGAATAATAGCCCCACGGAGTTTCTACTCAAAATAACTAACTATATAAGCATAACGAGAAAAATGAGCAAATTGTCGGTAGGGATGGGTCATATAAAATCTTATAAAAACCCTCCTCATTGACAAAAATTCAACTGATTCTGCCGTTGATGGTGGTTACTGGTCGTTATACCGCATTTCCCTCCACTATTATAAATTATTTCATATACGGCCGATCAAAAGGACACACATACGGTTTTTATTTAAAATATACTAGCCTTTAACCCGTGCGAAGCACGGGCGAATATATAATTCATAATTTATTATTTATAAGTTAAATTTTAAAATTATCTCAGTATTTTAGTATAATTGGAACATTTATTTATAAGTATTTTTAGTATTAATATATATTATTAATAGTAGTTTCATTTTTTTCAACTAATTATATTTAAGAGGATAATGATAAAATTTTGTCTTGTAATAGATGAGGAGTGTTTTTAGTATCTGAAATTGTTTAAAAAAATAAGAGTAATAGACCTATATGACTTCTACTTGTATAAAGAGAGTACAAAAAGAACATGACCAAACCAAAAATTTGTACGACTACAAATTATACCCATGTTGGCTTATTATAGTACAGTATAGATGATCAATAGTCGATACAATATTTTTTCTATGATCGACTAAAAAAGTATTTTCACAATTTTACCTTATCTTGATACATACAAATACGCATAAAATGCCTTCCAAAAAATAGATGCACAATTATATTTTTTAAAAATATATATCCATAGTCATACTTAATATTGTAGAATTACCTGTTTATATTATTTATATAATGTGGGTGGACGTTAGCAATAAAATACATTATATGGAGTTTATATTGGATCCATGTGACAAAAACCATTATCTTGAGATATACAAATAATAAATTGAAATGGAAATCCCACCCACCGAATCCATCATTTTCTCTCCTTTCCTTTTCGACAATTGTTTTCGTGACTTGATATTTTGTTTCTTTCCCTTCTCAAATTTTGGACACAACCACATTTTTCTCTTACTTTATCGCCTCCTCTCATTATATTTTGAAAAAGGGAGGTCGTATACATATCACGCTCCACTTTTTCGTTTATTTTTCTTCTGTTGTCTACTTTTAGCCTCTAGGTCCTCTACTGTTCAAGATTTTTGTTGGTTGATGTTGTTTTCAAACATTTTTATAATAATTAATTAATTAATATATCATTGTACAAAAATAATATGGGATTGACAAAAAATATGGACGGTGCATATCACGATTTACGAAGGATTATAGAGGTCCAAACTCTAGTCTTAGTAATGGGCCGGACCAGGCCTGGCATGGGTGAATTCGGACTGGGCTTCGTACTTCTTCCATGAGGCCAGGTCTACAAGTTTGCAGCTTGCTGTCTTTCCAATTTGATGTCATAATGTTTTTATATTTATCTAATTTTTAGACCTTGATAAATCTCGGGGGTTTGAATCTCTACTCTCCCACAATCGGCTCAAAAGGGAAGTGCCTTTCCCTCTGGTAGGAAGATCTTATATAAATTTTTTAAATTTAAAACGGATCAGTCGGTCTGGTCTACGAATCTATTCGAACTACCGATGAATTCCTATAATTTTAGGTGGGATGGGAATTGTAATTATTTCTACTTTTCGAGGTATAATGACAGACCGCATGAAGCCGAAGCACCATGGAGGATCTATGAGTTATTTCTTAATGTATATTTAATTTTAAACAAACTAATATATTATATATTATTTCAATTTAAGTATATGTCGGTTTTTGTTGGTTAACTTTTTCCATTAATACGTGATCAACCGATAAATTCTTAATGGACATTTCAACTAATTAGTGTTAAATATTGATTTTTATGATCATAATAAATTATACTATTAAGTATATACCTAATTCTTTTGTCGGATTTATCCCAGTATCTTTCCGGATATTTGAACAATAATATTTTAATTTTTGAAAAAGAGTATTCATAGAAAAATCTCATAAGCATCCTCAAAATAAGAAGTAACAAAATATAAATATATTTTATTATGATCATAAATGATATAAAATTTTGCTACATAGTTTTTTTGAAAATTCGACTAATATAAGCATGAGGTTGTCTAAATTTCTATATAATGAAAATATGTGATGATGGCGGATACTTTTTTATATAATTCTCTATTATTTTCAATGCTTATTCATGAAATTATATATCCAATTGTAACATGTCTTCTAAATATCATCTTTGTTTCCAAATAACAACGCGTATCTTGAATATGTGTAATTTTCTTGTGCAACAAAGTTCCATTTCACTTCATTTTATGGCAATAAAGTTACCGTTTTGATTGGTGAAAAGAGCCCGTATAGTCTGGTAGTTTGGCTGGTCAAATAAATAGGCCACAAATTTTATGTGGCAGTTAAAAAACACCAACCCAGCCGCCCAGGTTTCCAAATTTTAACTGTAAATTCATGTTGTCTGAAACTTTTGACATTTTCTCATAAGTTATGAAGAGAGACAAAGAGGAAGAAGATCGTTTGGTCTTAAGAACTGGTTCACCAAACGTTAAAGATACTGTCCTATGTTGTGGTTTTGTTCTTGATCATGTTGGTGAGGTTGTTCTTACCCTTTATCCTGATTATCTTTCCTGGATCAGGGTTGATTCTATGTTTGATAATGATGTAAGTTTTTAACCTGAATTGTATTTACCCTTTCGTTTATTTTGTTCTTTAGTATATTTATCTCATAATTCTAATTAGGTTAGTGTTTTAGTATTTATTATTATGCTTATACCTCAATTTAGATGATTGCATATGCAAAGTCTTGATCTTTACACCTTATTGATGATGGGTTTTTGTTATTGGGTCGCGTTATAACGAAATTCGACCTGGGAAATTAGGTTTCTGGATAATGTTTTGAGAACTAAGCATTTTTTTAAAAAGGATTCTGGCTTAGATAATGCACTTTAAATATTTTCGGCTTGAAGCTGGACATTTAGAATGTTATTTCTACTATGGACTAGACTTTAAAGGTTTTGTTGTTGGAAGTTCTTCTACTGACTTTTTATCGGATGTTACTTTTATTATAATGTTTTCCCTAGCTTGACGAGCAAATAAGTAATTCAGTTTTGTTGGACAAGTAAACTGTTGGGTGTTGTATAATTTAGGAGTTTGTAATGATTGATACGCAGTAATGTCATTTACCTATCTAAGTACATTGGCTTGTGTAATTTGTGGTAGCAAGACACTGGATCATCTTGTCTGGGTATACAGTTTGTTTCTAAGAGGGATACTACAATCAAACACTCTGATGCATATGCAGTTGAGTTAATTGATTGGGGTTTGATACATGAATCTGTTCTTGCAAATGCCACTGGTTGCCTTCTTGGTCAAGCATCTGAGGTTACTAACTATTTTCTTTTCTCATTCAGTTTTGTCATCAAATTACCTCATACTTGAATAAGTTGATCATGCATTCTTGACAGATAACTTTCCTATTCTATGCTGCAGATGTTTCGCTTCACAATACATTGTGTTCAGAAGTCCAAGACTCAACCCTCCCTCTGGACACCGGCTGTTTATACTTTTGGTCACAGGGATCTACGAACATGTCAAATGTGGGTGGCTCGTATCAATACCTTTATAAACATGGAAGCAGGGCGACCGAAGAGTCTTCTGGTAGGTTGATCATTGCATATAGATTGGTGTATGGTATGCGAGACTGGCAGTTCTTACATATATATTAATTTAAATATACTAGCAGTAAAAGAATTCCAGATTTTATTAATGAAGATTAGGTTTTTGTTAACCCGAGGAGTGGAAAAGGAAATGGATGTCGTACCTGGGAAGTGGTGGCTCCGATTTTTCGTCAGGCTAGAGTTCAAACAAAGGCAAGTTTAGTTTTATATTTCGATTACCAATTGTTTACATCATACATGGCAAATTGACTCTGATTTTTCCATTATTTTTGATGTTGTATTTTGTATTATGGCTCTCCATAAAGTGGAAATAGCAAATTCATGACTTTTAGTATATTTGGACTAATTAGATGGTAGGCTAGACATGAAAGTAAATTAATACAGCAGAGCCCAATCACATCGTTAAAGCAGATAATTTTTTCTGACAGTTGATGTTATCCTCAACCCTCAGGCAAAAGGCCAAGAAAACCCAAGCTAAAAACTTAATTAGCGATAAGATGCCAACAATTGTATTTTCTTTACTAAATTAAGAAATAGATGGCCTCTAAAATAACATAATCATTCAGCCAAATATTTTTATTGGCTTAACAAATTAGGAATAAAATGCTGGTTTGGGGGCAATATGGATATAAATCTAGAGCTTGACTACGTCATATGCTAGCTATCGTTTTTGTGGAGCCCAAACCAACTCTCACCTCACCATGAAATGCTTTAAGAAATAGTGGGTTCTCCTCTTTTTATCTAAGCAGCAGAGTTTAGGAAATTCATTGAAATAAATGTAGTTATTTAGAATTTGCATATATATTTAGTATCGTGCTATACCTGTAGTTTTTTAAATTCAGTTTTTTCTTCAGGTATTTGTGACATGCAGGGCCGGTCAAGCTTTTGATATGATGGTTTCTATTTCAAACAGGGAGCTCAATTCTTATGATGGTGTTCTTGCTGTTGTAAGTAACAAATTACCTTCATGAGAAATTTTTTTCTTTCAATTTGTAACTAATTAGAAAATATTGATAGATATGCTTTGCGGTTCTCGAACAAACACTAATAGATTGCTCTACCTGTATTCTGGTTCTCTACATCTTAATTGATACAATATGCTGTTCATTCAAATAACATTATTTACAGTAACCTGATTTGGCTCCAGGGTGGTGATGGTTTTTTCAATGAAATTCTTAATGGACTTCTCTTGTCAAGGCATAAAGCTCCTTATCCTCCGTCCCCTAAAGATTTTGGCCATTCCCATTATAAAGATGAAATTACCTTGGTTCATTTGAAAGATAAATGTATAGATCCTTCCGAGCAAAATGAAGATCAGTCTCCTCTTTTGTCAACTTCAGAACTTAATAGATCACAAATTAAAAATCTCAGTACGTACCTTTTTATTGTAAATTCAACTTGTACTTGAACATATGTTAAGCCTTATAGAAGCTTATTATGGTTATCTAAACTTTCAGGACCAGAAGATAATATAGGTCAATCAGGTTAGTTATTCATCATGTATATATTACATTGAACCTACTTCTATGTAAAAAGTAGGCTCCCGCGAAGCTGTCTGTATAATATTACAACAAACAGAATAAACAGTGGTGCACATAGCAGACACATGCTCATCAATACAGCTTTATTTTAATGGTTTATTGAATAATGCTCTAATCGGCGCCTTTTGTTTCAGATCGAGAAGCTGACTTTCCCTTCCCAAATGCGCGATTTAGATTTGGGCTAATTCCTGCAGGTTCAACTGATGCTATTGTGATGTGGTATTTTCTTGTGTTGCGGGTTGCCTTTTACTGCTTCCCCTTTTAAGCAATACATTCCATTTTAGTTCTGAGAGCAAAATGGTCATTTAATAATCTATTTTTTGGACATTTCACTTTTATTTTTCCCTCTTCTTTAGGGATCACAAACACTTAATCAAGACGTAGATAATTTTGGAGAATAATTGGTGCATAAGTAAAACTTACTTACAGTAGGTTCACATCATTGCTTTCTTGTACTGGGTTTAAGAGAAACATATATTGCTGAAGGATGTAGGACTAACAAAAGGAAGCGCTGATGCATATAAAGCTGATAAGACCGTAGGAAATTTCACTCTTAAATGTTAAGTAAACGAGTGAAAGAAAACCAACGCAAGATCAATTTGGTCCATAATTATATTACATATGAATTACCCCCGGTCCCTACTGGTCCAAAACAAAAAACCAAGCGCACAATTAAATATTTTAACTGTCTCGTGCTTGGTGGGTAACTGCAAATGCACTGTTTAATTGATAATTAGAATATTTTAACTGTAAATTGCACTTTGTATTTCCCAGCATATGTTCATATACCCTCAAGTACACCCAATATGAACCCTGTCACTTTGGCCTTTTAAATTTAAAACTCGCTTCACTTTGCACACCTTGAGATGTTTTCTGTCTAAAGTAGGCTAATAATTAAATTCTAGAAGGAAAAACATAAAATCATGATAATTTGCAAGGGTTTGTCAGCAGCACATAGTCAACCCGTAGTTTTTGTAACCTTAGAACCACCCTTGAGAAAATGAGACACTTGAAGATAAACACAAAGAGCCGTGGAAACGAGAAGATTGAAGTCCTCACAACACAAGTTGTATCATTTATTCATCTTCTTTATTCCATTTTCTTATTTTACTTCAAAATTTTGAACTAATTTGAAATTAAGGGGCTTTGATGGATGATGTATAACTGTATAAGTATTCATTTGATTTTCTGTTCCGTGTTTGGTATAATTCATTATATTGATTTGTGTGTAACGCTTCTGAAAATTTAATTAACTTTGAGATTGATTGATTAATTTATGTGATGCTTGGAAGACACAATCTAGATAAGACCCAATCAATATAACCCGAGACAGACACTTGTGTAAATTTGTGTCTGGTTTAGGATAAGAATATACCTAATCACTTTAAGTAGTCAGATTAGGGCCTTATCGCTACATTTTCAGTTAATTTGATGCCTGGAAATTATGCATAAATGTTACCTGCCATGTTTTAGGTTGGGCATCAATCACAAATTATTAATAAATTGTATATGTCCTCCACTTATTTTTCTGGACTAGTCATCTTTAAGTAGAGCTATACAAAAAGTAATTTCCATAAAGACAAGTGTATTATAAAGTGTAATCATCAGGCATTTTCTGTGAGTCAAACTTGAACTGAAGGCATAATTGTCAAGTTTATTTTATTTTATCACGCACTTTCCTAACTATGTTCATGAGACCATGCATAGCACTTGTTCTTTAACAGTATTTTGACTTCTTGTGCTTTAAAGACCAATGTTTTTGCAGAAGTACTCTATACTAATTATAAAACAGTATCTATTTCGGCCAGATACCCGAGTTTAATATTTTAAATTTAGGCACTACAGCTAATATACATTTATTGCTAGCTAAGAGCACATTTTCTTTGCAGCACCACTGGAACCCGAGATCCAATAACATCAGCATTACACATTGTCCTTGGTAAAAGGATTAGTCTTGACATTGCTCAGATTGTGAGGTGGAAAGCTACCATTACATCGAAGGAAGAGATGTCTGTACGTTATGCAGCTTCTTTTGCTGGGTAATTAGTGGCCCATATCTTCAAAATGAGGATATTTCTTTTTCTAGTATCTTGGATCCTTTCAGTTAGAAATTTACCAAGGATCATCCAACTTCAAATCATACTTTATTTAAAGATTCTTAGATCTATCATCCAGTTGTTTATTTTAAATCAGGTATGGATTCTATGGCGATGTTATTACAGAGAGTGAAAGATATCGGTGGATGGGTCCCAAGAGATATGATTTTGCTGGTACAAAAGTTTTCCTTAGACACAGGTATTTCCATTAGCTGTGATTTTTCATACTTTCTTGCTCCTAGAGCCCTGTAAACCTTATGGGAACATTACCTATGATGTAATCCCTTGTGATACATAGAAATGACAGAAGTAATGGAGTGCTACTGCTAGAGTGGCTTCACCATCCCTGCTCATCACTGAGTTATATTCTTCGATTCTTGTGGTCCAATTTTCATGATAGTTTAGATTTTCATTTTCTTTTTCATTTCTATAGTTCATATGAAGCAGAAGTGGCATATGTGGAAGTCAAAAAGGATGAAGATGGTACTGCTGGTTTCAGAACGAAATCATTTTGGGGACTACCTAGAAAGTCAGAAAGAGTTGCTTGCCGTGTTAAATGTAATGTTTGTAATGCAAAACCGGCTCAAAGGCCAGCTGAAGCTCCCATCAATGAGCCACACCTACATGAATTAAAATGGTTGAAGTCCAGAGGGAATTTTCTCAGCGTCGGAGCTGCTGTAATATCTTGCCGTAATGAAAAAGCACCTGACGGTTTGGTTGCTGATGCACACCTTTCAGATGGTTTCTTGCACCTTATATTGATCAAGGATTGCCCCAGGGCATTTTATTTGTGGTAAATATGCATATCTTGGTCCATTTTCTGGATTTCTTTGAGATTTTCTTTATGAATTATTCTATTAAAAATAACACCTGATTAAGCTGTACACTATCAGGATCTATGACAAGTGAGTTCTCATTATTTGTCTAAAAATGTGCGAGGTGCAAATAACAAGTGACTCCAACCCTCCATAATGCTTACTAGTTGCTTTGTCATATAAAACATTTAAAAACGAATTATTGAGGTCCAACTTGTATATCTTTACTAGTAATTTATGTTCATTCCAACACATAAGCTCTGATCCTTCACATAGATTTCACTAGAAATTAACAAAGGACTAACTTGGAGACTCAAATATTTTCAATGTGAGCAGGCACCTTACCCAGTTGGCGAGGAAGGGAGGAAATCCTCTGAACTTTGACTTTGTGGAGCATCATAAAGTATGTTTTTTCTGTAGTGTCCCCTTAATTTCTCTTACTATGGTTATAATCTCTTAGTCTTGACATATTCTCCTGTATGTAGACCTTGGCTTTTACATTCACATCGATTGGTAAAGAGAGTATATGGAATGTGGACGGGGAGCTCTTTCCTGCCCATCAACTTTCAGCACAAGTATTCAGAGGCCTTGTTAGCTTATTTGCTGATGGTCCAGATGTTTAACTAAAGTCTCTGGGAAATTTACATTTTGAAAATATGTATTACCCTCTTCAGGTAAATTTGTATAATTAGTTTATTTGATATATGGTCTGCATTTATGGATCCTATATCATAGATATAGTGGTAACTAGTAGAATAAGCTTGATGTATATTTTTAGCCTTTAGGTTTATTTGAACTTAAAAAAATTTGTTTATTTATGATTTTTTTAAAATCAAAGTAGAACAGGTTAATACTGTTCGTGCAAGCTTGTTCATGAGAAGAATCAGCATTGTAATCTTTAGATAATATCAAAGGTTCTATCTGAGCTGAATTTACTGTTCCACCTATTAAAATTTTTAAAGTTCTATGAAATTTTAAAAAAGAACTTACGATGCTTTTATATTATCTTATAACAATATTATATTATTGAATATTAATACATTAAAGTTTGACTGTTGTGAAGACTTCTACTCTTTATAAAGTTAACAAACTATTTTGATTTTTTTATGTAAAAATCATAATCCTATACATTTAATCGATAGGAAATCAACACTTCAAAGAATATAAACATTTCAAAACACGTATTTTTTATTTGTTTCATTGAAAAAAATATTTTAACCAATAACTAGAATAACCTTGTTTTATTATTCTCAACGACGTTAATGCTGAGTTACTATAGGATGCAAAATGTCGGGATCCAAAAGTTTTTAGCTCAAGATGCAAGCCTCTAAAATCAAGGTAGTAAAGTGTAAAATAATCTTTTTATGTCATAAAGTAAGTAAAATTAACGAACAACATTTTCCCCAAACTCCGATCACTTATCAGGATAGAGTGTCGGAACGGCAGTCTCTCCGATCAGCCTCGCCGGCGACTCCTCATCTCCGTGAAATCACACAACTTCGATGCTTCTAAATGTGCTTTCGCTGTAATCTCCCAATTCTCATCAGTGTGATTGTGGTGATCATTTCAATCCCAATTTCCAACCGAATAACAAAATGCAGTTTAAGTAATTTGGGGAAAATGGAAACGGGAGTTTCCTCATCGAAATCGATAGATGGCGAAGAAGATGTCTTCTCCTCCAAGCAATCTGATGTCTCCTCAGCTGATCATCTTGTTGTTATGGTCCATGGAATCATGGGAAGGTCTGTTTTGCAGCTCTCTTTTACTGCAATTTTGTGTTTGTTTTTGTTTGAAATTTTAGGGTGATAGATTGTGCTTGTTATCGGCTCGAACACGAATACAGCTTGCAGAATACAGCATATGTTTAATTAGAGAGCTCGAAGAGACTCCTGGAGGCTCTCTTCCTTCTCACTTTTAAAGAAGCTCGAAGTGCTTTCAACTTAATTTTAATTCATTAAATATTCAATTCTTTCCGATTCCTCGACCACTTGTCATTTTTGGAGTTAAAAATATGAATAAAAGATATATAGAGAGCAAGTATGTAGACTGTAGAGCATTGTTGGAGTTGACAGGTTAACCAATGTACAAACTTAATTGGAACCACGTTCTTAATATTGATCTTGGGAGTAAACTAGGAGACTTTTGGTGATGCTTTGAACCGATACAATGAAAAATGTGTTAAGGTTCAACATGATCATGTGTTAAACCTTATTGAGTTCTAAGTGGACCATTGTCATCAGATATAACTATTAATTTCGGAAGTTGATATATCCAAACCTAAATTCTGGAACATCAACTCAGGATATGCTGTTTTCATTAAGTACTTATATTTTCAGTGCACATGTATGTTGAACCTTTGTTATATTTGTCTTGAACCTTAGGGTTCATATTTTACTTAACAAGAAACTGGTTCTCATATGCTTTCAACCTATATTGAAATAGTGATGAGCCATTGAATGGTTCTTGTGGGTTGAAATTTTAAATCTTTCAAGTCTTTTGACAGTTCTGTTTGTATTGTTCTGCAGTACTGCAAATTGGAAGTTTGCTGCTGAACAGTTTGTTAGGATGCTCCCGGACAAAGTATATGTTCACCGTAAGGAACTATTTCTACATGCTTGACAAGTTTCTTTACTTAGATCTGTATGAAATGTTTTTTTTTTTTGCTTCCCCTCATGGCCTCGTGCTGCTTTATGTATTTCTTATGTGGTGGTTTGTATTGATTTTTTATAAGTCTTTCAGATGCACTGCATATGTGTTCGTATGTTTGTGAATAAAAAATCGGTAAGTGTAATGTTGAGTTGAATTTTGCGTGTATGGAGATATTCAAAAATCAATTTGGTATTCATGTGAAGTGGAAGAGTCTTTTGATTGTGTACATGAATCTATATATGGAATGTTCTCACTATTACTTCCATGTACTGTATCTAGATCTGTGAATCTAATTGCATTCACCATCTATGTTAGGTTAAATTCTTACTGAATTGACTCGTATATGTTAAATTTCCTAGGCAGCGAAAAGAATATGGCTATGCTGACGTTAGACGGCGTGGACGTAATGGGCGAGAGATTGGCCGAGGAGGTCTGTTTCTCTGACACTTATGGCTAAAAATATCCTAACTATGGAAATTACACTTTCTGATATTATAACGGTGGATTTCAGGTCTTTGAACTGATCAAACAAAAGCCAAATTTGCGTAAAATCTCATTCGTTGCTCATTCTTTGGGAGGATTGGCAGCAAGATATGCCATCGGGAAATTATATAAGCCTCCTAAAACTGACAGTGAAGGTAATTTACTAGCTGATGCTGCTGAGGAGTCAAAGGGGACAATAGGTGGTTTAGTGCCAATTAATTTTATTACGGTTGCCACACCTCATCTTGGTTCAAGAGGTAACAATCAGGTTAGTTTTTTTGTTTTTTTTTGATAAATTGGGTATGTATGTTTTAGGACTTAAATGCTGCATGGAATTATTGATATAAATTTGGATGTGTACTAAGATATATGGTAGATGTTTAGCATTGTATAATATTTAAATTGGAAGATATTTACTATTGTGTTAAGCTTGAGTTAGAAGCCTAAGCTATGAATTTAATATTCTTTACTCTTCATTTCGTTTAACTCATGACTGATTGATATTGTAATTATGGTCTATACTATAGATTGCTTCCCTGAACTTTCCTGTACATGCTTAAAATTTGTACATATATTCTTTCTGGAATTTATGCCATATTCTTGAACCATAAAATTAAGCCCGATGTCCAAATCTCCCAAAACCTCAAGGTGTTAGGAGGAGGGCTTACCAGGCTCACACGTGCCTGAGCTCTGATACCATGTTAAGCGACCAATTCTTCCAAAACTTCA
Source organism: Daucus carota subsp. sativus (assembly GCF_001625215.2). Lineage (NCBI taxonomy): Eukaryota > Viridiplantae > Streptophyta > Magnoliopsida > Apiales > Apiaceae > Daucus > Daucus carota. The sequence continues at coordinate 35,944,638 of NC_030384.2, read as the reverse complement.
AGTTAGTAGGAGGAGGGCTTACCAGGATAGGATCATATAATATTCTAACATGCAGAGTGTTCCGATTTTAAGTGGAAAGTCTGTTAGTTGTTTAAAGTCTCTCCTTTTGGAACTAAATAGTTCTTAGTGATGCAATACTCTACTCTGTATTCTCACTATACCTGCCTTAAGTTCTTAAGACATGTCTGGAGGATCATGTTTTCCTTTGGCATATATTTATGTTTTTCTATGTTATCAGCATTGTGGTATCTGCTATGTGTGTATTTCCACTCAAGGGCATTTGGTAAAGTTGCAGGTTCCGTTTTTGTTTGGTGTAACCGCTCTTGAGAAAGTTGCAGCTGGGGTTAGCCATTTGATATTTAAAAGGACTGGACGCCATCTATTTCTTACTGATGATGATAATGATGGAAAGCCACCACTGCTTAAGCGTATGGTGGAAGATCACGAGGATTGTTATTTTATGTATGTTGAGCAAAAAATATCATATAATGATTGTCTATTTGTTAGACTATATACTTGAGATGCTCTTCTCGAGACTTATGGAGGGCCTGATTTGTAAATGCAGGTCTGGACTACGATCATTTAAACGTCGTGTAGCTTATTCGAATGTTGGTTATGACCGTATCCATTTACATTGTGTTCTAGCTGTACTTACTGTTCTTCTAGGTATCATGCCATTTTATCATCTATGTTAAGCTTACTATTACAATCAGATATTGTTGGCTGGAGAACAGCATCCATCAGGCGAGCAGTTGAACTGCCTAAGGTATTATTTTTAACTTTTCTTATGTGTTATACTTTAGTATGGTTGTCTTTAAGAGGTTACTGATTTTGTCAATAGTGGGAGGACTCTGTGAATAAAAAGTATCCTCATGTTGTGCATGAAGAATTTATCAAGGCATGTGATGCTGGGCGTGATTATCCAATACCAGTTGAAGATGACAGCTTAGAAAACGTAGAAGGTCTGTAACTGTAAATTTATGTTTGTTGAAATTATTATTTTTATTAGAAAGTATACTCAGACAAATAGAAAGCAATACGCATGTTCAGAAAATTTGTTTACAACTTATTCAGACAGTGTCGCACTTCATCAATACATAAAATAGAAAGCAATGCGCATATTCAGACAAATTTGTTTTCAACATAAATACAAATTTATTATTAAGATATCACTCAACTAAATATCATCGTTCACATATTTCTTTTTTCTTCTGTCCTACTTTTAAAAATCTGTAAATGGTTTCTATGGTTAAGCTGCTTCTGTGTTGACACCTATGATTTTGCTGATACATGATTCTAGCCTTTTCCGTGTTTTAGTTGTACTGCATCATTTGTTCATTATTTAAATTAAACAATATGTTTCTACTTATAGTTGCTTGCATCCGTGCTATTCGACTGTTTCTAAGTGCCACATACTTGCCCCTATATTATCCTATATTGCATAAATTAACATATAGTCTACATGTCAGCCTGCTAGGTGCTGTTTATTTCTAATTTTATATGATCCCTATGACATGGTTTCTCTAACTCAATTGACCCAAGCAGAGGAGCTGGTGACTGGCCTGTCTCGTGTGTCCTGGGAAAAAGTGGATGTCAGCTTTCATAGTAGTAGCATACTGCGGTTTGCTGCTCACAGTGTTATTCAGGTAGCCTTCCACCCTTTCTCTCTGTGTTTATTTGTGTGCGCGAGACATTGAGAGAGAAAAAGCGAGAGATTTGGCGAGTTGGTCAAAAACATGAACATGACCAATAGTATTTTTTTTCTAGCTCTGCTGGACAAGATCAATATATATTGTTCCCACTCCACATGTAGCACCAATTTTTTAAGGAAATCTCAAATGTATTTTCTTTATTTTTAATGTTTAGGTTAACAACCTGACTTAAAGTTTAATAGCTTTCCATACAATTTTGCACCATAATCAGATTCCAGCAGCCTATAGGACATTCAATCAGAAAATCAATTGGACAATATCAGATTACTTAGTGCTTTCTGAATGCAGTGCTCTTTTTATTCCAAGTGAATATTGAGTATCCAACAAATAATAATGTGGTGCCTCTATAATATTTCAATAAATTTATTTGTGCATTTTTATATTTTAATAAAAACTCCCCATCTCAATATGTCAAAGGTCTCCAACAACTCTAATTAAAGTCTATAATTATAAACGTTCTACAGCTACCTCTATACAGTATACACTAATGTGAAGTAATCAGATTTCAACAGTCTGCTACATCTTGAAGGGACAACAGACTTCAGCACTATTAAATTCCTAGGGCGGGCACAGGGGTTTTAGCGGGTGAATTTGAAGTGTTATCTGAGTCCAGTTTGCTGTTTAATATTTAAGTTTTTTATCTGGGATTGTATCCGTATCAAAGTGGGATGTACTATTGTAATTCATATTGGCAACCTAGATAACAGATTGTAATATCTGGTAACCCTATAGGTTTTCTCTTTTAAATCTTATGATTTCATTGTTTCTATTACTTTTAGATACATTTAGTACAATAATGTCCGCACTATCAATATATATTGCTGCTCAACCCACTGTCAATGTATATGCTGTTCACTAAATTAGAAACAAATTAAGAATTTTAACTACAAACTGATGTTTTTTATTATTGTAGCCTTATTTTACTGCATTCATCTTAGTATTGATCCAAGTTGGGTACATTATTCTTTTGGCATTATTTGTTTGTCTCGGTATATATTAATTGACAGGGACGTCCCATAGAATTCAGGAGCCCTATGGCAAAAATTATTAGACCTCCAGTAATTATTTAAAAAAAATTATGTATAATAAAGTTTTGATTTTTTCCCTTTTAAAATATTAAATTGTAAGATTAAAATAAAATAAAAACATTATTATTTATGAGCAGCTACTTCTCAAATGCTTTTGAAAATAAAATTCGAATATTCGACAATTACAAAAAGTAAAATTGTATCTCTGGATTAAATTCGCATAAATTTTGCATCTAATGACTTATACGTGAGATTAAGAGTTGTAGAAGCGAAACTAGCATATAATTTGACATATTATCCATTAACTATTAAACCCTTTTGGGCCCCTAAAAAATTTAGGGCCCCGCCAAGCACCCCCTTATAGCCGGCCCTGTTAATTGATGTCTTATAATTTCTCTTATTTGATTTAAACATTTCTTACTTTAAAGTATTTCTAACATAGACTCTTGTATTCATTACTACATTTCATATGAATTTGTTTGACAGGTCAAGGATGAGAACATTCATTCAGAAGGCGCAGATGTTATACAACATATAATTGATCATTTTCATGTCTAGACTTTAAAACCTAAGTGTCCAGTTTTACAGAAAGGGTTAGATTTTCTGTTCTTTCTATACAGGTAAGTTATAGTAAGCACGTGAATGGTGTTTCAATGTGCTAGATCATGGAGTTGAACATTTTTTTTTGGTTGCAGGTTGAGATGTTCACCATGCCATCTAGGGAATTGTAATTGGTTGCACTTTTCACAACTGTGGACATGACATCGAGTTTATGTATTTCTTTATTTTAGAACTGAACTTTCATTTGGATAACTATGATATGTAAATGGATTATTAATGTCAACCTGATAATATTTTGTGACAATTAGATATTTTCTTTATCATAGCCAACTAATTTATGAAATCCACTTTCGTGGGGAAAACCTAATTAAGAATACTGTGTTACATTCTAAAAGGTGTTAAGATGACAACGGCAATAGCGACTCAGCTAGATCAGACCTGCTGCAGTCTTAAGATTAAGTGAAGCTCCAGAACAAAGGGGCTGTAGTTCAAACTTTGGTGGAGTGCAATTCAGCTAATAATGATATGGCTGGGAGTTAGTTAATCAAGGACTTCCATCTGGAAGTTAGATAGGAAAGTTAGCGGCCTAGTAGTCGAGGATAACAGATTCTGTATGTACTATGAGTATGTGTGAGAGTGTGTGCGATGGCTGTTTATGGATTGTATGTAGGGAAACTTATACTATATATGTAACTGAAGAAAAGGAGTATGTACCTTTAAATTTTGCAATGAAGAAACAAGGGCTTTTATAAGAAATTTGAAGAAATTGACACGTAATATTGTTGATTATACATGTAAGGCACATTGCTTCAGACTTAATGATGGGGGAATATGACACTAATAAGATAGTCGGCAACATTTAGGATCGGGTAGTACATTAGGTGGAGATATATATCCCTTTGTTATGGCAATTTTAGTAGTTTCTTACAACATCTAAGACATTTTCTGGGTCCAAGGATATAATTAGGTGAAGGTACAAAGAGAGGAGCAAATGCTATTTACGAAAGAGGTGCTCATATTACCATAATTTTATCTTTGCAAGGAAAATAAAATTCTAATACTCCTCTTGTACAGGAAGTTGAAAACTGAGGTCTTCAAGTCGCGGAAGCTGGAAATTCGAAGGCAACTGACAATAATATTGCAGTAAGTTTTATCAATTATTATGCTCTAATATGACATACATCTGCATTTCTCATGTCAGGTATGATTTAAGATAACTATTATATCCTGTATCACTTAATAGACAGTCTCTTGGTTTGGATAATGCTGTTATATAAGCTCATAGGCCATTAATACAGCTAAGAGTCTCATTTTTTGTGTAAATTTGTGAAGGGGGAGTGGTTAGGATTGTTTTAATTACACTCTCCTATGTTTATTTCCTAAATGTGACGGTTAATTCAGGTTTATAGTTATATTGGATTGGTAAACCAATGAAAAGTTTTGTGTTTTACTGTTTTTGGACAAAAAATAAGGGAATTTACCAAAAACACCATTTTTTCTAAGTTTTTTTGCGATTTTACTATCTTTTGAAAATATTTGCAAAAATACTTATGTTTTGGAAAATATTTGCTAAAATACGGTCTGCAACTAGATTCAACCATATGCAATTCAGTTAATTGGCCCCGCAGGGGTTGCAAATATGGTTGCATGTGGTTGCATACAATATTTTTGCAAATATTTTCAAAAGTTTGGTATTTTTGCAAAATATTTGGAAAAAAATGTAGTATTTTTGCAAAAAAAATTAAAAATTTGGACTTGAATATTTATGAGAAAACTCTAATATAATTTGTTTTTTGCTGCTATGGACTTCAGGAATTGTTCTTCCTTTGTTCATTTAGTTTTATAGCTTCCTGGAAAACAAATTACCTGATGTAAATCTTACCTTAGTTTGGTAGACTCTGGTTCATAACTATTATCTTGAATGTGGCACTGTTGTTTGTTTCCTCAGTCCTGCGATAGCAAGTAGAGCATAATTTTTTCTTATAAATGGACTAGCTATATCCTGTCTTTTGTGATTTGCTTTTGCTACTGTCATATGTTCCTCTATGCTGCAATCTTGTGGTTTTACAAGCCTGTCCTGTAGGTATCTAAAACTCGCAAGGCAGCTTTCACTCTTCTAATATGCTTCCCAACTCAACTGTATTTTGTTGTTATGTAAAATCTGTTCGGAGTATTCTTGTAGCCATGTTACTATTTTAGTGTAATTAGTAATAGACTATTAATACATGATGAACATTGGCTAGGAACCTTTGTGCTAATGCCAACCTAAATGCACAACTTGTCATCCTCAGATTTGATTAGAACCCTGAAACTGTCTGTTGTCTGTATTCACATTCTAGGCGGTGAGCATCTCAGGATTCTATGGACTTGCTTGAAGTATTAGGACTTCCACCAGGAAATTTATATGTTAGATTTTTTTCTGTTAACCAAATTAAAGGCACTCACCACTATGTCCTGCTCTAAAGTTGGTTCAAGTAAGTATTATAGAGGGAGGTTGAGATTTGTGCAGACCCTACTTGCTTAGTGGGGGACTCATCAGAAATGGTGACGGAAACCAGATTGCACTTGACAATTTCAAATTTTGTTGAGAGGGGGCCAATTTGTACTTGGAATATTTTGTGGCCGAAGTGTACTTATTGAAGGGACTAATAAAATATTCAATCCCCAACTTGTATACTAGCAAATGTAAGCAAAAAAGACTTTAGGGCAGGTCGTGTTAAGTGACAAACTCTCCCAAAATCTCAAGTTAAAGCCCATTTTTTGAGTCGAGAGTAGATATTGGGGGTCGTAGGGAGTTGAACCCGAGTCTCCCCGAGACTGGACTCTGATACCATGTTAAATGACCAATTCTCCCAAAACCTATTGGAAGGAGAACTTGCCAGCACTATATTAAATTTTAACAGGTTGCGGCGCACGCTTGATGCTAAGCACGCCCACCTTTGTTCCTACTCCTTTAAGTAGAAAGACTGATTCCCTGAGGACCGACATTTTGACAAAAATCTTGAAAAGTTTGGAAGATAAAACTGTTATTTTCTATAAGTTTAATACTCTAATGAATAACAATGAAAAGCTGCAGTAAGGTATTACAGGGTAAAAAGCAGTGTTGATATATCCATTATTCCATCCTGTAGTTGGGTTCTCTGGTGATTTAAGAAGTAAGTTTAACTTCTCACTTCAAAACGGACAGAAACACGACTGTGGATTTATGGATTACTGTTTTGTAAATAGAGTCTACTTGTGAAATGTTAGTTCTGGTATTGTAATGTGCAACTGAAAATCAAGAGTGAAGCTGATGACTTTGAGATTACGGGCTAGGCTTGTTGCACCCACAAATTAATCCCGTTTCATTCAACACCATGATCTCATATACAACAAATGGTTTGATAGATACTTCTTTATTGAAGTGAGCTTAGACACCTCTGGGATACAATGATCAGTCAGTCTGCGATAGGATAGTGGCCCTGACTTTAATGTTAGTATCCTGGCTTTACGAAGGTTGATTAGTTAAAGAACTTTAAACGAGTATGTTGTAGATAACCGGGTTGTAAATTACAATTCATGTTGTTTTCACATTTTCTTTTCTTTTTGTGGCTCCTCACAGGCTGCATTTACTGAAACATTTTCTTTACTGGTCTGGATACCTCTGACCCTCCGGTAAAGAAAAAATTATTTCGAAACTGGAGTATACGTCTCTCTTAATTTTAATATTTGGAAATTTTTATTTCTATTAATTTCCGAAAGTCACGCCGATTCGGATTCGAATTTTTCAAAGGGAGCCTCCCCGTCTCGCCAGTGTATATCTATGAGTAGACAGGATTATGTTTGGCTAGGTGTGAGCCTGTAACTATCATGCTTGGGTGCGGAGATAGAATTTTGCAAGTTGGTTGTGATGGGTTTAGTTGCTATGTACATGCAAGAAGCAGAGGTCCCCCTTGAAGGATGCCAATAGTAGACCAGCTTCTTTCACTCACTTATCCTCTGTGTACATCTCATAATTTTGTCGTCGGCCACCACATAACTAGATGATTATCGAGTCCCAATCATAAATCATTGACGGATTTTTAGTATGAGCTCATAAATACACATTAACAACTATTTTTTGTCAGGTAGAGGATTTTTATTGGTTTCAATTTCATTAATAATGATAGTTCATGTATGTACTAAAATATAAACGAGTAAAGATCTTCTGACTAAGTAAAAGTTAGTTGTTAGTATGTGTTTATTTTCGAAAAATCCATCACTTAACTAAATCCGATATTTCTTGACCTCAGCATAGTCGACATTCATTCCCCGACTGAATCCGCTTGAAGTTCCATTCGTTTTTACTGTATGAACTTATACGTCTTAAATCCGTAATTTGACTTTCTCGCGCACATTAGGGGAACTGAGACTAAAACTCAAGCTCATATGATCCGATATGTTGAAATCGATTTTTAAGAATGCGATTGGGTACCAATGAACCTGTCCATATCGTAATGTGTTACCCGACTCCAAAACAAATAGTTATAAATTTGATTACTAACTGGCATCTAATATCTGCCGTCAAGTTTGTCTGCGGCCCTAGTCCTACACAGTGAGTGACCCGCAGTCTTTTTAATTAACATGTGAGCATCCAAGTACGACTAGTTTATCTTAATTTCCAACTTAAGAGTTTAAGTAGACAGAATAATGATTTCAGCAACAATTTTCCGTGTACAACGAGAAGTAAGAAATTAGATAATTCTCTAATATCTAATTTAGAGAAATATCTAATTTTCATCTATAGGATATACGTTGTCACCATCACAGTAAAGATAGTATTAAAGTTATTTATTTACAAAAAAATGTAATTAATTCTAACTGGCTAATTAACGTTCATACAATATTTGTGGGGAGCATGCTCAACTTTCCCGGCCTCGCTGGGAAAGTTGAGAACCGCTTTGCTCCCCCTGAATCTGAATGCAGCACAGTCATAAGCTCTGGCTGCTTCTACACTCGTTTCATACGTCCCTAGCCATATTCTCGACCCTTTACGCTTCGGGTCACGGATCTCTGCCGCAAACTTGCCCCACGGACGCATTCGAACTCCTCTGTAATGCTTCTTCGTCTCGCTGCTCTTACGTGAACAGACTGCCGTTTTGTTTTTAGCTCGCTTATATTTCATTTTAGGCGAGGCTGTGAAGTCTGGTTCGGTTATTGGGAAATCGAGAAGGTAATTATCAGAATCATCCTCCGTGGAACTTGTCGAAATAAATGTAGAGTCGGAGTGGTTTTCGTGTGACTCGTGCCGCGGGCTACTGATATTGATGAGGCTATGGATAGAGTTTGTTGATTCGATTTCAGAATATCCGGACTCGAAGAAGGTTTCGGTACTATTGGAAGATTCGGAGACGGAGGAGTGGAGGTGATCGGGGAGGAAAATGGTATCACTTGAAGTGATGAATTCTTCTCCGAGAAGATGTTGGCTGATGAGTTCTAGCGTCCAGAACTCTTCATTTGTCATCATTTTCATGCAAGTATGGGAAACAAATAGGGTGATGTATTATATATAGGAAGGGGTATGGGCTGGTTAAGGAGAGAAACTCATGTATTATATAGATGCACGCTAGTCGCTAGTCAAGTAATGCTGCCATCATAGGATAACGCTTCTATAGTTCTATGGATGATAATTTCAATTAATGTTCGATGGTTGTGCCCATGTGAGGTCACTTGTGAGTGTTTATATTTTGTACTCTCTCTGATTCTTTATTGTTTTCTGATTTAAGATGTCGGACCTGTTTACAACCTGAGACAAATTACTAATTTACGTATAATTTATAAAATATAATCATGAGTGATCTTATTAAATTCGTATTTATGAGTATTTTTAATATGGTGAAATTTTTATATTTAATATTAATACGAAATTAAGGATATTAATAATAAAAAATGTGTGTTAGCAAACGTGTCGAAGACAAACATAAAAAAGTATTAAGAAACGGAGGGAAGTAATAAATTCGTGGAAAAGTTAAGAATAAAAAAACTTTACTGTGGGATACTCATTTAAAAAACAATAGGATAGAGAAAACCTATTGTCTCATATATATTATAATAAGTTTTGTCTCATATATATTATAATAAGTTTTAATATTTCATATTGGTCGAAAATTTAAGTGTAAGTTTTTCGGGTGGTCGATTAAGCCGAGTAACAATTTTTTTTTCCTTTAAAATGTATTGTAACGAGTGAAATCTATTTTATCTAATAAAAGTATTCAGAATTTTAAATTTAAATATATGACTTGGTCCGGTTTATACTTATATCATGAATTGAATTGTTAAATATTTATTTTAAAGAATTCATTAAAAATCAGCATAAGTTTAATTCTTTAGTTATTTAAAATTTATTTATGAAAGTTCATCTCTGAAAGAATATTAGATTTTATAATATATACTGTATTATTAAATTTTAAATGAATTTTAAAATTACTTGCAAATCGTACGAGGTATAAGTTAATTATAATAAAATGTTGAACCTCAGATAAAGGTGTAGGAAATAGTTAAAAGAGATTCTTAAGCAATTTAAAAAACCTAATTTCTTCTATTTAAGTTGGTTCAACAAGTTTATGATAAGACAGATGCTAGGTATTCATCGATGAACATTATTTTCCAAAATTTCGGCGGCGGTGACACAAAGAAGCTACTCCCATTCCCATTGTATACGTTTCTTTTTCACTGCTCGACACGCTTTTTAAGGCACTTATAAAACATAGTTCACACAACTTATTTTTAAGATTTTCTTTTTTTTATAAAAATATAAATGTTATACTTTTATACAGAAAAAGAAAATTTTACAAATAATTTACAGAACTATACTATATTGAAGCGCGTCCCCGTCCCCCAATGTATACTATTGACTGGGACGGAGGGAGTAGTTTAATAAGCTGAGTGTACTGAGAATTCCAACATGAACACATGCACAAAAGCAGCAATGCGTAATTCATGTATGACTAACGAGACACACTGTTGAATTTACAGTGGAAGGAGATTTCTGCTGCTACACAGCCATGCGAGTCACTTTTTCAGTAGTTCATCGCTACTTCTTTACTCTCATTTATTGAGCTATTCTTTGTTTCATTTTAACAAGAAATGCGATTGGATCTGTTCAAACCCAACTTGACTTGCAATACAAGAGAATTATTTATAAAAATCTCACGCAAGTAACCTCAACGTAATTGACAACACGATACAGAGAAACAGAACTCATAAAATCTTCACAATTTATGTGACTCGATGTAATTTGTTTAATTCTCTCGTTGTTCATGAGTTAAGGCTCATACGACTTCAATAAAACCGTTTGCAGACACGATTGCAAAGTGTGGAATCCACAATTGTAACTTATATTAAGCAGTAATATTAAGAACATATTTATCGATTATAGTTAATTTTTGTTTTCCGAATAATATAATTTATATTCTTTAACAGTTGCTCCTATTATAAGTAAAAGCTCGTGGCTTTTGTAAACAAAAACTAGATGCTTATTTTTGAATTAAATTACTTATGCTGAAAAAAGTTTCTAAATATCTTTTTCTGAAAAAACACATAATTTATTTAAGATCCAATAAATATTTTATATAATATTTGTGTAAAAATAAAAATTAATTCAAAGCGGAGGCCAAAGTTTGCACTATGCGAGTTGCATGGAGCTTAGTGAAGTAGTGGTAACTGGTAAGTTAACCAGATTAAAAGCAAGGCGAAACAGCGAATGGCTGCATGGGCTCGGAAATTCTATGTAAGATATCAAGAAAGAAAATAAAGTGGAACAAGGAAACAAAGTCCACTGCACGTGCATTGAATTTTAGCAAGTGGCGAGACTTAACAAACATCAATTATTTTTCGCTTTCCGTAAATATCTTTTAAATTCTATCTTTTTCGCTTCTTCTTTCTCTCAGCAGTTTTTCTTGCCGCCATTATGATATTTTGGGTACAAATTTTGTAGCCGGTATTTCAATAATTGAAAAGAATAAATAGATATACGTATATATACTTTTATTTTAATATAAATTATTAAAATATAAATTAAGTATAAATTAATGTAGTTAAGTAGAATGAAAAAGTTTGTACGGACAGGATAGATCCCGAGATGAACTTATCGGGGTCTAAACAGGGTCTTGTAGAATCATGATGTGATTATTATGGAACCCTTTATTTTTCATAAAAGGTGAATTTTTAAGATTATAATTGCATAAGTAAATGTCAATCAAATTTAATATATAAGCTCTAACATTCAATCTCATCCAAATTATTAATATAAAATATTTATTCTGAAACTTGAGCAGCAAATAGCGTAAAATAATGATAAAATGATAAATGAGCCAAGTTGAGCTTGAGCAGGAACATGGTGAAAGATATGGAAAACGTTGGTGATGGCTAATGAATTAAGACATGTTGATAAAGACCGGTGAGGTTAGCCGTGAACTAAAACACTGGCGATGGCTTGTGAAATATGTATAGCAGCTTGCTTATTTCAACAACAGTAAACGCAACAGTTTTTGGCGTCATCTCCTCCATCACATGTACGCCGCCGCTAACAACAAATTAATCTGGTACAAATTCCGGTTTTAAATTTATAATAGAAAATAAAGTGCAAATACAAATCTACAATTTATATTCGGGCCACCGCACAAATTAGAATATTGTAATGTTAGAGTATTATTAATTCATTAATTAATTAATAATAAAGTTGATGGTGGTACAAGTTAACTCATCGGAGTGTCGTTCTCACTCAGTGTCATTATTGGATATTCGCCCATTAATATTACATGGACAAATAATAGAGTATGAATTGTTTATATAAACACAAAAACATCAAACATATGTTCGCATGATTTCATCATTTTACTTGAAGGTGGCTTTAATAATTCATGTATCGATATCGAATACAACTTGCTCATCTTTTTGAAGATTAAATAAATATTTTAGGTTGGTTAATTGACATCGACATGTGCTGGGAGCATCCTAATGCTGGTACTAATTATTTTCAAAAATCATAAACTTATGCAAAACAAATTCTCTCTCTTCAACAACCAGTTTTTAGAAAATTTAATAAGTATTGCAAGTTTAGATTCTCACAAGTATATATCTATATATATACTAGTCTACTTAATTTATATAAAATTTTATTGTGTGATGATAACTGTTAATCATCATGATTGATAAAAATCAAAAAGAAATTAATAAACCAAAAAATTTTGGATCAGAGCCTGCAAATCAGTTATATATATAGCTAGCTATGTTGAGCTGCATTTGTGAACTAATATTGTATTTAGGGTTAATTGTAGTTGTAGTTGGTAAAAAGAGTTTAGTTAGTGCGGTTTGGTAGTTTCATTCACCTCTTGATTTAATACTAGCATTTAACCCGTGCGAAGCACGGGCGGGTATATACTTCGTAATTTATTATTTATAATTTAAATGTTAACATTATTTTATCAGTATTTTAGTATTAATAGATTGAATTTTAATTAAATTATATTATTCAACTGACTATATTTTCTTCCGATTACTTAAAAATGGAGAATATATATATATATATATATATATATATATATATATATATATATAAAAGGATTTTAGTACATTTAATCCGAATTTAGTACACGTAGATTTTTAAAAAAATCGGAATATTCTAATCTTTTCCAAACATAGCCGATCGTGTAATACGTTTGAAAGATTCAGTAATCTAATCAATCGAATTTCAACGTAATTTTGTAATCTTGGTTTGAGTTATATGAAGGTTCTTGTTAAAAAAGATATTCAAAATTGTATATTTATAATTTTATTTATAACATCATTATAATTTTTTTAATGAAATATTATATGATAATGTATTGTTATAAGTGTTTTTAGTATTTGAAACTGTTTATAATACTAATAGACTCCACATTTGTAGACTTATAGTACCAAAAGAAGAGTACCAAACCAAAAAATATTACTAAAATCTTGGACTACAAATTATATCCATGTTGGCTTATTATAGTATAAATATAGATGAATAACAGGAAAAAGATCAAGGCCGATCTAATACTTTAGAAATGTGTTCGTTCGATGAAAAGGAATTAATAAAGAATAATAAAACTTTTAAATAGATTGTATAGAGAAAAGAAGTAGGGGAATTATCTTGTATATTGTTTTTTCAATCTTATTTTCAAAAATACTACATTCTCCAATCTTATTTTCAAATCTCTAAAATATTTTCAAAAATACAATCTTTTTGAAAATATTTTCCAAAAATACGGTGGTTGCATATGCAACTACAAATACTGATTTCAAGTTTCAGTCTTCAAATGTCATTTTCGACCTCATCTTTGAAGTCGATATATATATATATATAGGGGTGGGGCCGGTTACATGTACACAATTGTACAAGAAAGTTAGGTGTACACCATCAGTGACTTGAAGTTACTAATGGTGTGCATTAAATGAAGTACATCAGTGACATGATCTTCCGGACGCATGAAAAAAATATTAAATAGCTACGTTAGTGACTTTAAGTCACTATTCAGTGACTGAAAGTTACTGATGTTGAGCAAAAAACCTAAAATGTCGGTATTATCCCTCTCACCTTCAGTGACATGAGATCACTGATGTTGCATTTAATTTACATCAGCCAACAATGTACCAACACCCCAACTACCTAGTAAAAAAATCATAAATAAGGTCACTGATGAAATGATGAAATCGTTATATTAGCTCCCAAGACTCAAGCGGTGAAATTTTTTTTAAGTAAAGAACATTAGTGATTTCAAGTCACTGTTATAGTTCTGGGGATATCCGTGACCTTAAGTCACTGATGAAAACATTACAGTAGCTCCCCAAAACTAGAGGGCTGGAAAAAATTCTAAGTCAAAAACATCAGTGATTTGAAGTCACTAATGTAATTCTGGGGATATTCATAACCTTAAGTCACTGATGAAATCGTTAAAGTAGCTCCCTAAAACTAGAGGGGTGGAAAATCTAAGTAAAGAACATTAGTGAGCTGAAGTCACTAATGCGTAATCTTGGAAAAAATTCTAGTAACTTCAAGTCACTGTTGTAATTTTGGAGATTGATTTAGAGGTTTGGAAAGAATCTCAAGTAACAAATAAGCGACACGGGAAAAAAAATTCCAAGTAAATACTAGTGACTTCAAGTCACTGACATGATTTTAAGTAAAACTCAAAAAAATGTTGATTTTTGTTTAGCATTTGATTAACATAAGGTATAGGAGTTTCGTTATATCTATAATTAACGAAAAAATAAAGTCCGTGATTTTTTAAGAACAATAATAAAATGAAAAGGATGGAATTTTGCACAAGTTCAACACAACACATATTATCTTTTCAATTTAGATGATTATTTTGCTTGACATAAAAACTCATCACTTATAACTAATAATATAATTTATATTTTATTATCATCCAGACATATTTTTGAAAAATAATTTTACTTACAAATAACAAAAATACAAGTCAAACCACTAGTTGACTGTTAAAATATTAAACGAAAAAAATTTATTTTTTTCTAAAACTTTTTTAATACCATCAAAATATATAAACTTTGACATCCGTACGGTTGGATCATCGAGATATATTTTCAAAAAAATTGAAACGACAATACATGATAAAATACTACTTACATATACAAGTCAAACCACTAGTTGACTGTTAAGATTTCAAACAGAAAATAGTTATTTTTTTCTGAAACTTTTTTAATATCATCAAAATATATAGACTTTGACATCCGTACGGTTGGATCGTCGAGAAATATTTTCAAAAAAATAGAAACACAAATACATGATAAATGTCAAGTTACTAGTACAAGTCAAACCACTAGTTGACTGCTAAACTCCCCATTCAAATAAAATTATTTTTTTTTTGAAACGTTTTTAATATCATCAAAATATATAAATCCTCACATCCGTACGGTTGGATCATGCAGAAATATTTTTTTAAAAATATAAAATGTAATATATGATAAAACACTAGATGCTAGTACAAGTCAAACCACTAGTTCACTGCTTAACTCTCCATCCAAATAAAATTATTTTTTTTTGAAATTTTTTTAATATCATCAAAACATATAAATCTTGACATCCGTACGGTTGCATCATCCAGAAATATTTTTTAAAAAATGTAAGCTGTAATACATGATAAAACACTAGATGCTAGTACAAGTCAAACCACTAGTTGACTGCTAAACTCTCCTTCCAAATATAATTATTTTTTTCTGAAACTTTTTTAATATCATCAAAATATATAAATCTTCACATCCATACGGTTGGATCCTCCAGAAATATTGTTTAAAAAATTTAAGCTCTAATACATGATAAAACACTAGATGCTAGTACAAGTCAAACCACTAGTTTACTGCTAAACTCTCCATCCAAATATAATTATTTTTTTATGAAATTTTTTTAATATCATCAAAATATATAAATCTTCACATTCGTACGGTTGGATCATCCAGAAATATTTTTTAAAAAATGTAAGTAGTAATACATGATAAAACGCTAAATGCTAGTACAAGTCAAACCAATAGTTGACTGCTAAACTCTCCATCCAAATAAAATTATTTTTTTCTTAAACTCTTTTAATATCGTCAAAATATATAAATCTTCATATCCGTACGGTTGGATCATCCAGAAATATTTTTAAAAAAATGTAAGCATTAATACATGATAGAACACTAGTTAGCAGTACAAGTCAAACCACTAGTTGACTGATAAATTCTCACTCTATATAAAATTATTTTTTAATGAACTTTTTTTCATATCATCAAAATATAAAAATCTCCACATCCGTACGGTTGGATCATCCAGAAATATTTTTAAAAAAATGTAAGCAGTAATACATGATAGAACACTAGTTAGCAGTACAAGTCAAACCACTAGTTGACTGATAAAATCTCACTCCAAAAAAAATTATTTTTTAATGAACTTTTTTTCATATCATCAAAATATAAAAATCTCCACATCCGTACGGTTGGATCATCCAGAAATATTTTTTAAAAAATGTAAGCAGTAATACATGATAAAACAATAGTTAGTAGTACAAGTCAAACCACTAGTTGACTGATAAAATCTCCATCCAAATAAAATTATTTTTTAATGAAATTTTTTTCATATCATCAAAATATAAAAATCTCCACATCGGTACGGTTGGATCATCCATAAATATTTTTTAAAAAATATAAGCAGTAATACATGATAGAACACTAGTTAGCAATACAAGTCAAACCACTAGTTGACTGATAAAATCTCACTCTAAATAAAATTATTTTTTAATGAATTTTTTTTCATATCATCAAGATATATAAATCTCCACATCCGTACGGTTGGATTATCTAGAAATATTTTTTAAAAAATGTAAGCAGTAATACATGATAGAACACTAGTTAGTAGTACAAGTCAAACCAGTAGTTGACTGATAAAATCTCCATCCAAATAAAATTATTTTTTAATATAAATTTTTTCATATCATCAAAATATAAATATCTCCACATCCGTACGGTTGGATCATCCAGAAATATTTTTAAAAAATATAAGCAATAATACATGATAGAACACTAGTTAGCAGTACAAGTCAAACCACTAGTTGACTGATAAAATCTCACTCCAAATAAAATTATTTTTTAATGAAACTTTTTTCATATCATAAAAATATAAAAATCTCCACATCCGTACGGTTGGATCATCCAGAAATATTTAACTCAATGATGCTATATTTAATTTCAGAGATTTTAATTCAATGATGCTATTTATGTGTACACATCAGGGACTTTAACTCATTAAAGTGTGCACCATCAGTGACTTTATATCACTGATGTTATTAATGCGATTAATGCGGTAAGGGTATAGTAGGAAAAAGATTATTGAGCGTACATCAGTGACTTTAAGTCACGGTATCAGTGACTTTAAGTCACTGATGTACGCTCCCACCACCATCGATCTCACCCAACCAACGCTCACGATTTGTTGGCTGCAAATGTCCGCTGTACAATTGTGTACATTTAATTTCCCCCATATATATATAGACACACACACACACACTCCCTCTGTCCCCCTAACGAGAGTTTGGCTCGCATTCTAGTGCTTCTAGAAAACATGGTTCCGTAACTTATTTTTTAATTTTTTTATTTTGAATAAAATTTTGGTGTTTGAATATTTATACACAAAAAGAAAATCTTAAAATAAATTACAGAACTATATTTTATAAGAGTTTTAAAATGCGTGTCGAGCAGTGAAAAAAAATTATAAAAAAATGAGAGGGATTGAGAGAGTATATATTCTTTGCTAAATATATTTTATTTTAATATGCAGTATATTACTAAGATATTATTGTTTAATTTTTATTTTACCTTAAAATTGTTTGTTTAGTCAGCTATATCTTGTTTAATTTTAGCATAGTTGAATAGAGTACCGTATGCATAGGACTCTCATTTCTATGTTATTATGTCAGGGTACTCAATAACACAATGATCAATGTTAAAGTTGAAACTAAAATGCTTAAAAACCTGTTTTGATATCTCCTTGGCTCAAATATGATGGGTACACTGAACTGAAAGAACAATTAAATAACTATACAAACAGAGACACTCTGTACACTCCCAGATTTATCTGCTTTGTTTAACCACAAAAGTCAACTACTGTTGGGCCACCTGTTGCTTCTTCACGTCACCTGCATTTAACTGCGTGAAGTTCAGATAAGGCGATAAGGGCGACAAAGGTGGTATCTCAAATATACCCCCCTTCTCTTCGCCGCCTTCCCAAACCTCCGTCCACATTGACGGCGTCAACGGACAAGCTCCGGCAGCCACGACCTCACAATTGCTGTCTTCACTGACTTTCTCTCTCTTGATTTCTCTCTCCTGCTCCGCTTTATTCTCTTTCACTCTCTTCCGGCCGATGTTCGACACCGGCGGTGAGGTTTCCGGCGACTGAGCGATCTCGTGCGGGAAGTTCAGGATAGCTTTGCTTCCACGTAACCTGAAAGCCGCCCTATCGTAGGCTTTGGCGGCGTCGATTGCCGTGTCAAAGGTGCCAAGCCAAACCCTAGATCCTTTTCTATTCGGGTCGCGGATCTCCGCCGCGAATTTGCCCCACGGCCGTTGCCTCACGCCTCTATAGTGTCGTTTCTCGCCGGAATCCGCCACTCTCCGGTCACTCAACTTCGCCGCCGGCTGGAACCCTACTTTACTCGCCGGCGGGACCGCTATATTCAACGCAGGCTTGCGTTCACTAAAGCTACTACTATTAGTCCGCTTCATCGCACTATGATGCTGAAAACTAAACTGATTCAACGTGGCATCATGAGAACCTGCCACGTAGCTATCCACAGCAACGTTGTTGTTGAAAGTAAGATCGGAAACGAGCGAAGTGTTGTCGGAAGAAGTCGTGGTGGATTGATCTATCGATGAGCTTGGGAAGACGTAGTTTTCCATGAAGGAGAAGTCATCGAGAAGGAGATGTTGTCGAATAACATCTAAAGCTAAGCCTTCATCTGCTATATGATCTGGTGACGACCCCATAGTTTTTTTTTTTGGATCTGTTGAGAAAAAAGAAGAGAGAATATGTTGAGGGGATAATATTATTGCAGGTGAAAGATTATGGGGGTTGGAGTGGAAAGGAGGGAGTGAGAGGTGGGGGGAATATATAGATACAGGGAGGCAACAAAAAGCTACCTGCTTTCACTTTCACACTCGCGCTTTTGGAAGGGAGCTGGAAGATGCCCAATTTTTAATATTATTTAGATGCATTTCTTGGCCACGAAAACTGTTCAAAATTATTTTATTGAATATTGAGGAAGTGAGGTGCAATTATTTTGCATGAACTCGGGAATTTGTTGTAATTGCTTGTATTTTACACAAAGGAGCTTGTGGGGCCGTTTGAGTGAGTTTAAAATAATTGATTATTGCTTAAAGTAAAAAAGTGAATTAGAAGTTATAAACATGCCTCGTAAGTGATAAAAGTGTTTGGGAAATAAGTGGAAGCCGTGAGACGAAAGCTAGTAATCGTAGTTTTTTTTAAGTACTTCTTAACTTCTTACACAAACGATACAAATAGGTGCTTCTAACTTATAATTCAGAAGCCGGGCTTATAAGTCCGTGCCAAACACCCGCTCTATGCATTTTATATAAAAAAATATTAGAGTCTATTCTTTCTTTTCGTCCATAGATCCTCAAAAGATATCGAAAGCTCCGTACATATGGATGATAAATTGATAATCACTTGGCCAAAAATTATAAATACGCATTGTTGCTTTTGTGTTTTAATCTGGTCTTAATTTATTTTTCTAAAATTATTAATCAATCAATATATTTATATAAAAGAGAAGCGGGGCGTGTAGATGCGTTTCTCATATAGCTCCTTTCTTTTTTTCTAATATTCTTGAATCTTAGGATGAAAAATATCAAAAATTAAAATTACTTTTTTTTAGTTTCTGATATATTAAAAGAAAGTTTCAGAACTAATTTTCTCTAAATATCAACAGTTTAAATATCATAATGATTAAGCTACAATATTAAAAATATTAGAATTCTACATGCATATACAATATTAAAAATAAGCTTATCTAGGTTAGCAAGTACTTAAAAAGAATCTGATATACCAGAGAACGAGTTTGAGAAATTGTATATTTTCGGCAAAGATTTGCTTTGTTTCTCCGATTCTCTGAATTTAGGTTGTCACGTCACTTTTCAAAGAAAGAATTCGGGTTTGAAGATACTCTAGAACTTTACATGGAAGCATTTCGAAGGGATCTTCTCTATGAATATTTGATAACTGAAAATGTGTTTTGTTCTAACAATATTCTTTACAATGATGAGCTAATAATATAAAATTAATATTTTGTAAACAAATATTTTTTGCTAGCTTTAAAAGAGGGTGAAAATCTCAGTGCGCGTCAAATTAACAAATTTAGGAAATGAGATACATTAGGAAATTCGAAGAAAAAGAATGCAAAAGTGTATAATTATGAAACAAGAGATTGCTGAGAATTTGGAGTGCGCATTATTTATCATATTCTATAAAATCTAGCATGGCAAATCAATACAGATAATGAGATAAGGGCATGCAAGGGTTCGAGCCTTCGAGTTCGAGGGGGTTGATAGATTTTGATACGAGTTTTTTCACTACTCTGATGTTAATATATGGCATGTTTGACAACGCGATTTATAAGTCAATTATGATTAGAGCATCTGCTTGACTATAATTGTTTGTTAAATTGAACCTGCAAGTAAAATTTGTTGAATTTGTAACATTGTTTTAATGGTATTGGTCGTATTGATTGACTATAATTTAAAAGTAGTATGTTATTAATATTTTAAATTGTTAAGATAGTATTTACCCGTAAAATATGATAATAAATTATGTGCAATATTCTTACAAATTTGTTACAGACTTTTGTGAGAAACTAGTGTTTTTGCCCGCGCTCCGCGCACGGGCTTTAAATTTTTATTGAATTTTGTTATTATTATTATTTCACAAATACATTTAATAAATAATTATATTTGAATGTTCAAATAAAGTATAAAGTAGGAAGAAAAAAATTATATTAGACATAACTCTCTTATACTTAAGTTTATTATATATCAAAAAATTCAAGTGAAATTATATGTCAAACAATATTAAACTAAAATTATATATCAAACAAAACATTATGTCAATAAGAACATCAAAATTATACGTCAAATCGAATAAATAGATTTGAATGACTATCCACTATAATGATAATTATACATTTCATGAGGGATTGGGCAGTCACGATTCTACCCGACCCGAGTCTAACTCGTACCGAGTGGATTGTGTTTTACCAAACCCAAATTATAGGGTTTCAGATAAAAATTTGTTTTTAAATCCGAATAATTTTCGGTCCAGGATAGGGTTTGATTTGAACCTGACCTGAAAACTCCGAACTCATTTCGAACCCGAACCCGAATATATATATATATATATATATATATATATATATATATATATTACATACATACATACATACATACATAATATCTTTTATAATATATTTATTATTTAATATATAATAAAATTAAAACAAAATTAAGATATTTATATTTAATATTTTATATATATTTAATATTATTTGTTGAATAAATAATAATTACTCGTGTAATATCCTTCAAGTTCAGGTTTAAGATTCCTGAATTTTTCAAGTTTGGGTTCGATTTTGGTATTTGCGAAACCAATTTCGACCGGCCCGATTGCTATCTGTAACAGTGATACATATTTACTATGATTAAAATGACCTACATAAAATGTTTAATACGTACTATTGATGACGTAATATTAAAATTTATAAAAATACTTTTTATAATATCTATGTCACTATGTTAGAAACTTTAATATATATTATTCCCAAAATGAAAAATTGACATATTTGTGACATAGCTAAATATTAGACGACTCCCAGATATTAAATATTAAATAAAAATATAATTATAAATTTTAATTTTAATTTTTAAACACTTTATTTATATATAAATTAATATAATTAACGCTTAGTTATATGATACATGATAAGCTTAACAATTGTGACAGTATATTCAATATAATTATCTTCATCAATTTTGATTAGTTGTGTACAAATTCAAAATTCAAAAAATGCTATGATCTATGGAATGTAGTTATTGCATTACCATTCAAAATTTAATATAATTGTCAGTCATTGATTACGCCCAATTTTAGGATTTTTAGGACATGTGATTGGTCTAAAATAAATATGGAATATGATATGACACAATTTAAAATAGGTGTTATTGTCGTGGACTTTTTTTGAAATATGTGGCATTGATGATTTGGCATTGTTTAGGATTTATAATATAATTTGGGTTCGATTTTGGTATTTGTGAAACCCGTTTCGACCGACCCATTGATTACGCACAATTTTAGGAATCTTAGGACATCTGATTGGTCTAAAATAAATATGGAATATTATATGACATGACAAAATTTAAAATAGATGCCATTGACTTGGACATTTTTTTTGAAATATGTAACATTGATGATTTGGCATTGTTCGGGATTTATAATATAGTTTGGATTCGATTTTAGAATTTGTGAAACCCGTTTCGATCGACCCGATTGTTGTCTCCAAGTAATAGTACATATCTACTATTATTAAGTTGACCTACATAAAATGCTTAATACATACTAAATAATAACGTAATATTATTATAAAAATACTTTTTATAATACTTATATCACTATGTTAGAAAATGTAATATATATTATTCCGAAAATTACCATTCAAAATTTAATATAATTGTCAGTCATTGATTACGCTCAATTTTAGGAATTCAAAGATATGTGATTGATTATTCTGATATGCTTAAATAAATAAGGGAAATTATAATGACTTGGCAAAATCTAAAATATGTGGCATTGAGGTGGACTTTTTTTGAAATATGTGGCATTGATGACGTGGCACTGTTCAGGATTTATAATATACATAGAAGATTGCATATTGATATGTGATCAGTTTTTTAAATTTTTGTTTAATTAAACTATTCCCAAATCAAAATGATTTTACATATCAAATGATATTTAATTTTTAGTGATATGTGCATTAAGTACTTAAATTGTACACTATATTAAATATAAAAAATAAATATTACATGATATTCATTATAAATATTACATAAATTTATATATTGAATAAAATATATAAATTTTAATTCATTTTTTGAAAAAAATTGATCACAAATTTTTTTAAAAAAATATCATCAAAAAGTAAATCTAATCTATTTTAATATGTAACTTTCTATTTCAAAAAATAATAAATAAATATTTTTTAATAGTTGATCAAAAATTAGTTAATTTGATTATTCGAAAAGTAAAAAGAACATGTAAATTGAGACGGAGGGAGTATTCCAAAAGTGTGGGTACAATATTCTCTCACAAAATAAATGTTACCTATCATTTGTGTAATTATATTATAATTAACTAGCATTTTACTCGTGCTACGCACCGAACGGTTAATTATATAAAATAAAAATAAATTTGTATATAAAAATTCAAGTATATATTATTTCATATCATTTATACAATTTTATTACATAATATATGTATAATTCTTTTAAAAAAATAATATTATTTCTTAAATACTCTGAATTTGATCAATTATGTATCACGTATTATATTATATTAAATTAAATATAAAATAAATCATATTTTCTTTTTAATCAAATATTATATAAGGATCGACCATTGTTCAGAAATTAGTGAATGCGATCCCACTCCCGATTTCGGACCTAAAATCTAAATTATCTGGATTCAGTTAGCAATGTCACATTTTTCCATACGGATCATTTTGATAGCAAATCATTGATTTTTATTAAAAAAATTTTTGGTAATTGCATCTTTTAATTAGCCATCAAATATAATATAATATATATAGTTATTAAAAAATTGTTATATTTTTTAACATGTCAATTCTACCAATATTCTTTAAACTCTCGATTTTATTTTTAATTTTCTTAATATATAAACAAAAATAGAGAAAAAAGTGATGGATGAACATGAGAGAATAAATTTTTATATTAATAAATATAAATTAAGAGCGAAGGAAGGTTTCTAGAAATATGACATTAATCATTTACGAAAACATATTTCAAAATTATCATCATTTAGATAGATTTAAATCATTGTTAACAAATAACATGATTCATTCAGAAATTCATATTAACTGATCATCTAGATTTCCAATCATCCTGAACAACTATCTAGATTTAACAAATGACTCCTTAGAGAATGGGGACGGAGCAAGGCAAGTAATTTCAGGATCATAAATTTTTCCAATTTCTCGTATTGAATAAAGTAATGTCGGATTAAGTTCGATCAGATCGATGAATGCATCCCCAAGAGCATCTCCAACCATTGAAAACCCTTAGCTAAAAGGTGAGTTCGCATACTAAAAATAAAAAAAAAATTAGCCAACAGCTCGAAAAACTCATACTCCAACCATACTCAGCTGTTATTTATGATTTTAGCCAACCTCCTATGGATAACTAAATTTGTCGAACCTCTACAGGTCTGTAAAAAATCTGTAAGAAGATTGCACATCATTTATTACCATATGAAACTGATATATTCTATTTTAACAATCTAAAATATTAATCACATACTATTTTTAAATTATAGTCAATCAATATAGCCAATATCATTGAAGCAAAATGTCTTACAGGTTCAACAAATTTTACATAATGTCTTACAGTTCTCATTTAGAGCATCTCCAATGGGGTTGACTATAATCGTTGGCTAAATTGGACCTGTAGCGCATTATGTAAATTTTGCTGAACCTGTAAGACATTGTACTTCGATGGTATTGGCTACATTGGTTGGCTATAATTTGAAAATAGCATGCTATTAATATTTAGATTGTTATATGTAGAATATATCAGTTTAATATGGTAATAAATGATGTGTAATTAACCTACAGATTTCTTACAGGTCTGTAGAGGTTCGACAAATTTAGCCATCCATAGGAGGTTGGCTAAATTTATAGACAACTGGTCACTATGGTTGAAGTGTGAACTTTTGAAGTGGTTGGCTAAATTTTTTATTTTTTATATGACAACTCACCTTTTAGCTAAGGGGTCTTCATGGTTGGAGATGCTTTTAGCCAACGATTATAGCCAACGCCGTTTGAGATACTCTAACATCAGTCACTATTATTTATTATAATTATAATTACATAATTTAATTAATTTTTATGCATTAATTTATTTTTATTTGCATGATTAGTCTTTGTAGTCATATTTTAGGAAATTTTTATGCACTTAACTTATTTATGAAATAATATAAATTATTAAAGGGTAGTGGCTGCGGGTTTTTACGTTAAAAAAAAAAAAATCATGTACGACACGTATTACATGTTAACGAGGAGATTGTATTTTTTCAATCAAGTAAATTAAAAACTCGTTCTAATCGTCATACTCCCTCTGGTCCTTTATATAAGGCACCTTGACTCTTTGCACATTATTTTAAGAACTCTAACCACATATTTAAAATTAATATTTTTAAAATTTTTTTTTCTGAATAATAATATATATGTTATATTTTTATTTAGAAAAAGAAAAATTTGAAAATATTGATTTTAAATATGTGGTCAAAGCTCCTAAAATAATGTGCAAAAAATCAAGGTACCTTATATAAAGGACCAGAGGGAGTATTATATATTAGTCGTAAAATAGTTCCTTTTTTGTGATTGGCTAACGCCATATTGGTTCCTAATATAGCTCTTTTTTGTGATTGTTTAACTATATATTGGTTAAAATTTAGGGGCTGGTATTGTATCATGACTTTTAATGACAAATTTTGGGAGGATGACTTTAATGGATTTTATAGACTTTAAATGACTCTCTTTGACTTCTTAAGATTTTCAAAAACAATTCATGACTCCCGAGACAATGACTTTTAAAAACTTTAACAGACTTTTTTTTACAAATTCATGATTTTGAAATACTTTAATAGACTTTTATTAAAATCATAAATAGTCTTTCTGAAACCGTTTAGAACTTTTGCTATACCCTCTCGATCTTCTGCTATACCCAAGTTGGGTGTATGTTCACAAATCTGGCGACTACAAAATCGAGTACAAGATATTATTGCTGTATTATATATACTATAATAATGTTTATTGAAACTGAGTAAAGTTCTATGGAGACCACTTTTATTGGAGACCGTAGAGACCACTTATGTTCTGCAATCAAAACACTATAAAATACATTATTTTGTGAAGTATGTTCAACAAATATCATGTATTCATTAAAATTGTTGAAAATCATCTATGTTTCATAGGTATATAATGTATGTTCTGCAAGTTGAACAATGTCCTGCAAACTAAATATATTTTGTAGAATATAACATTTTGTAATGTTCTACATGCGAAACTTATATGATATTCAAGATTTTAAAGTGAAATAATGATTTTGTACAACATGATGTGCAAAACTATACGTTTTGCAATGTTTTTATGCAATATTTCACTTGCAGAACATAAGTGGTCTCCACGGTCTCCAATAAAAGTGGTCTCCATAGAACTTTACTCTATTGAATCATATTTATAAACATAATGTTAATTGTGAATCACAAATCTCTCCTTTTCTAGGAAGTATGACATATTCTTCTTTCTTACCTCTTGTTTCTACTCTTGCTCTTACCTGATGAGAAAAGGGAGCAGTGCTGGTGTATTCACTCGGTTTCCACTTTCTAAGCTGAAATCTCCCACAGGTGACTGGAATCTTTTTGTCATTCCACTGCATTATGTCAATAGATTTTGAACAAACACCGAGCCACGCCACATGCAATTTACACTGTAGCAATAGATCAATCTTCTTTATCCGGCCATAGTACTTCGGCATGCCATCCTCATCAGAGTACAAAGCCCAGACCTGACCAATCTCAAATTTCTCAAGGGATTTGTTGCCATCGAAATTATAAAATTCAGGGTCAGGAATTTCATAAGCATCCTCCGAAAAATCTGGTGCAGCACCAGCATCTCCAGTAGAATTTTCAAACATGAATCTGGCATCAGACTGCAACTTCTGGTCCCCCTCATCCGTAGATAAATCCACGCACAGATCACACTGTTTTTTCTGCTCTGCTTGGTTTTTAGGTGTGATCAGCTCTCCTTGGTTTTTAGGTGATGAACCCTAGGTTGGAGCGACCGGTTAATTGAAGGAAGATAAAGTCATGTCAAATCTTTTCAAATATGGCCTGACAATTTTCTGAAAAAATATATGCAACTTTACATAGAAAGTCATTAAAAGTCTATGAATTATATTTTTCCACCAAAGTCATTGATATATTGAATAACAACTAACTTTTAATAACTCTTTAAAAGTTGTAATTCAATACCTCAAACTTTGAAAGACTTTTTAAAAATCCCGATACAATACCTCCTTACTTTTAAAGAGTATTTAAAAGTTGTAATTGAATACACCTAGATTTTAAAAGTCAATAAAAGTCATTAAAAATCCTAATACAATACCAGCCCCTTAGTAGAAGGAAAGTGTAAAATTTAGTTAAAAAAAAGTAGAATAAGAGATATTATTGATCTAAAATTTAGGAAAAAATTCTGAATGGTTCTAAAATAACTTTTTTTTCTGATTGGTTCTTAAAATAACTCCTCTATTGTGATTGGTTAACTACATATTTGTTAAAATTTAGCAGAAGGAAAGTTGAATAAGGATTATCATTGCTCTAAATTTAGGAATAGTTTTCTGATTGCCTCCTAAAATAGCTCCTCTTTGGTTAAAATTTAGTAGAAGGAAAGTTGAATAAGGATTATTATTGGTCTAAAATTTAGAAATAGTTTCTGATTGATCTTAAAATAATTCCTCTTTTCTGATTGGTTAACTAGATAGTGTGGTAGACTCAGGTATTATAATATAGGATGTCATGTATCATTCACAAAATCTTTTGAAGTGCATATTTGTATGTAGCATTACTTTTCCTGAACTCGTCGAGGTTGGAATGGGAAAGGAAAGCGGAGGGTGCGTGCGGGCAAAGTGGCTCAAGTAACTTGTTTGTCGTTTTATGGAACCATGGCACAGCACTATGACGTTGTATTCCCTTTAAAATCATACTACTACTACGTATTTTCCATTCATGTTCATCTACTGTATCATTTTTCCACGGTCTCACTTTTCCACCAAAAATTCCCCCATCAGTTTCCATTTTCCACGTTCCTTCCATCTCTCAACGTTACTGCATTTCTATGCTTCGATCCCTTTTCCTGGATTATGCCTTCACTTAATTTCGTAAAAATATTTAAATTTTGAATTTTAACATCATTAAATCTTTTACCTAAATAAAGACAACATGAAGTTCTTAAAAAGCATATAGCTAAATTTTTATATCAATCAAGATTTCAGCTTTAAGT
Source organism: Daucus carota subsp. sativus (assembly GCF_001625215.2). Classification (NCBI taxonomy): domain Eukaryota; kingdom Viridiplantae; phylum Streptophyta; class Magnoliopsida; order Apiales; family Apiaceae; genus Daucus; species Daucus carota. The sequence goes on along the minus strand of NC_030384.2, from coordinate 35,916,447 downwards.
TAATCCCTTCGTAATTCCGCCTCCACAAGCCTGCAGATTTTCACGAAAAATTCCACAATCAATTAAATATCCTGTCTCTCGTGCTTGGAATATAAGTAATTTGGAGGACTACTTTTCTCACTCTCACTGTCCATTCAGTAAAGACATTCATTCCTCCACCACTCATAATAGGTTGACGTTTACAGAGGTGGTTGTGTATCAGTTTCCACAGTAAGGAACTTGTTAATTGTGTAAATATCTGTCGATTATAATTTTTTTATTAATTATATGAATGTAAATGATTTGTCGGCCGTTAATTCCTACTTTTTACTGCATTAAAAAATTCTCTATATTTACTGAAAGCGTGTAAATTGATACTATTGTTGTACAGTTTAAGCTATAAACGTCTTAAACCAGTTGTCCGAAAAACAAAACCTCTTCACATTTTAAAATTATTTTTATAGTCATAATCAATCGTCAATATTACAACATACATTACATATAATATATCTATATATCTACATAAAAACAAATTGTGCTACAAAGCAGTGTTCTAAATATCCTTAATTTATTAAAAAGTCATCATTTAATTTTTGATAAATTTTTAAAAATATTTCATCAATTTATCGATCAAACTTTGATTTCATTAAAAATCTCCTATTTATCAAAAGAATTTGTGATAAATCATAAATAAGCAAATAAACCGATTAATTTCATTTTCCGATTTATACACCTATGCTAGAAAGAGATAAGTACCGAACATAAAAATAATGGCGACGGATATGTGACGATCAGGCTCTTTCATTAGTTGGTTTGTCCTGGACACTAAAGTTGTCAAGTTGAAACTTTCGTTTTCGTATCAACTAGGCATATCGTGCCCCTCTTGCTCCCCCCTATATTTATCTTTTTCCGGGCCCAATTTCTGTTGGGTCCGCCCAACCAATCCTGCGTGGGGTTTGTTTGATTTTTGGCTCGCAGTGGGTTAGCCGATTTTACGGCTTACTCATCTTGGGGAATGAACCTGTTTTTTTTTGTTTTGTCTCCGTGCTTCTTCTATCCCAAGTTGCGTAGATTTCGGGGTTAGTCTAGTTTTAAATTCTATTTTTGCTGTTAGAGAAGGACTATGAGCATGTTTGATTCTGACTTTCAAAATCAAAATCATTTCAAAATTTAATTATTTTAGATTTTAATATAAAAAGATATTTATTTATGTAATAATTCATAATTAATATAATATTATAAATAATAAAAAACTGATTTTAAACTAGAAGTTAGAGGGATGTATCTTTTTAATTTTTCTTATTATTTTACATAAAAAGGTTAATATCATCGTTTAAATGAATAGCAGATTTATTTATTAATTATTATAAATTTTATAAAAATCACTTAAATAGATAATTTTAATATGAATCATAAGTGATTATTTAAATTGTTTGAACTATGCAGTAGGCAGGTCGGCAAATATTAGTCAATCATCAGTTCAATACGCTTGTGAATTCTTAGTATTTGGGTTAATTTAAATTAAAGTATGTCTTATAGTCCACAACCACAACAGATGTACCTTGTTATCAAGACCGTGCCGATATTTTGAGATGTTAGTATGTCATGTTTTGTGTTTTGTGTGTGTTTTCGTATCGTTGTCGGAGGATTTTCTAAAAAGGATTCATACGATATTGTAGGCGATCTGTAAGACTCGCATCGATTCTGGGATGATGGTGGATATCGCAAAAAATCACCTTTCACAACAAAAATTTGTTCATATTTTGGGAGTCTTTGTTGCTCAAATATCAGTCAATATAACTGATAGTTCTGAACGTTGGGCTACAGATGATACTTATGTGAAGATCAATTGTGATGCTACCAGTTTCATAGGTGATGTAAGTTGGATTGCTCTATATGTCATTGTATTACTTTTTAGATCAAAGAATTTAAATATTCTATGTGTTAAGTGATCTGAAAACAAAACGGCTATTTGTTTAGCTCGTTTTTTGTTTCACAATCAGATTGTGGTTGACAGTTCGGGGGTTTGTCCCGGCTAAGTTCCGATGAGTGATATCCGTTAATAAAATCATTTGTTCGTCAAAAAAAAAAAAAAAGTTCATAAGAGCAACTCCAAGAGTGCTATTAGCTATAAAATGATACTCCCTCTGTCCCTCTCATTTATTTACGGTTATTATTTTGGGATATCCCTCTCATTTCTTTACGTTACTATAAATAGTAGGTTTTTCTCATCATTACACCCACTATCTTCCCCTACTATCTCATATTTAACAATAAAAACTACTATTACACCCACTACTTTCCTCCACTATCTCAAATCTATTATTAAATATTGATAGGTCCCACCACTTTACCCATTTTTCATCTAACTTTACTCATTTTTTTATACATTGTCTTGGTCTCCGTGTCCCCCTCCAATGTAAACAATTGTGGGGGACGGAGAGAGTATATGGATAATCATCTAAAATTATAACTAAGAAGTTCTGGATTCATTCCAATAGTGTTATCTATAATTATATTATCTAAAATTATACATAATAGCTTTAGAGATTTTACAAATCTAGCTATCCCAATTTTAGTTATTTATATTTTTTTGCTAAGAGGTAATAGTTGGAGTACTTAACTTTTTACATAATATCTAAATAGTGCCACTGGATGCCAACTAGATGTCATGTAGATAATTTAGCTAATGGTTTTAGTACCTTGAAGATGCTCTAATGAGGTGAAATTTTGAGCGAAATCTAAATGATCACGGCTTCTGTTCGGTTACGGAAAATAAAAATACGACGAAAATAGCATTGTCATAATTTTCGGGACAAGTTGAGATTAAACTTGGTTTCAGATATGATAACACCGTACTTGGTGCTAAATATAAAATCAAATATATATACATTATTTATAATTCTCATCCAGACATGTAAGTGAGAAAATGAAGAGAATTAATAAATGTAATATTTTTATTTCATTTAATTTACAGATTGATTTATTTAAATATAAATTATTTGGGCAAATCTAAAAATTCTATATTAAGTTGAAGCTACAGCTTCATGTAAACAATAGTTACTTCATTGAATTCATATCATATCCGCTTATATAAACGACTTGTGAGAAGAAAGTCCTAGCTACTTTCGTTCTAATAAGCCTAAAAATATACTCATGACATTTTTTATATGAGCTCTTGAATATGGATATAAAATTATGATTCAAATAGAGTTCAGTGATTTTAACAAAGTTTATGGATCTGAGAATCGTGTTTGTTTAGGTTTTGTTAACGGACGATTTTTTTTTTTAAAATACGTACTTGTATATATTAACTTTCTTCATCAATGAGGTTACAAATAAATTCTGGAGCAGTGTGATCCCACTCCACAAGACCTGACATGGAATGAGTAGCCTGATCTAACATATGCGCTACTCTATTTGCAGATCTACGATCAAAAGAAACCCGCACTTCCTCAAAATGCTTAAGAATCTCAATACTATTTTTTATACGATTTTAGTTAACAAGGATTTAATAATTTTGGAGATTTAAGAACTATGCAAAACAAGAGGCTGAGAGATGTTTCGGTTTATTTCAGAAATCAGATCTCATATCCCAAAATGTTTGTGTACCTATATTTTTATAGAATGAAGTCCACACAATTATGTTATTATCGGGTCTATCCTCGTACACTTTAGGGATAACCTACCTTAAATGTTGAATTAAATTGTTTTAATTTGATACTATAATCTTCAAGTTGGTGATATATTGCTCAATTAAAAGATATCGTTTAAAGGGTTTGCAATTTTCTGTCAATTGAATTTTGGTCAAACTCAGAGACCAAATTATATGTACTGAGCGTCGATAGTCAAAGGTTGAATGTTGACAAAAAATTTCATTTTTCAAAGGTGTATCTAAATATTTAAGCACTGTGTGCTACATATGTGTCTGGGGCTGATGTGCACCAGATATTTTGACATGTAAGTTGTTATTAATATAACTATATACATCTCTGATAATTATTTTTTTCTAACTAGCGAAAGGAAATATTACAATTTTGGTCTAAACATTGTCCAATATAAATATATAAAATATTATTATCACTAGATGTATTTTCGGCAAGAGGGCACATTATCTCAAAGTCGAAACCGATTTAAATACAAATGGAATGTTTTTGAAGACGACAAACGAGTATGGTAGAAGAAGGCATACGCATTCTATATTCAACAAGACAATTTATTTAATAGCACATGTGCTTAAATCGAGTAGCGTATATGTTGAATTTCGAATCATTCAACATTTCAACTGACTGAGGGGGATGACACGAAACTAATGCTGGAATTTTGAGGCCAGGTGCTTTGTATCCTATCCTGTACGGTTCAAATGATCATGGTGAGGTAACCACAGGGCTTTTGAATTACTTTGACACTGCCATTCGTGGTTTACTTATCGGGACCGTTTAACTGAGTTTAAAATAAGTAATTTTTTTAAAAATAAAAAAATAAAATGAAAGTTAAAAATAAATTAAAATGTTTGGGAAGGAATTAAAAGTCGTGAAACAAAAGATTGCATTCTTAACTTTTTACAAATACTTTCTAATTTTTTTCACAAACAGTATGAATAAGTACTTCTACTCCCTCCGTCCCTCGGAGTTATATACGTTTGGATTGGACACGGAGATTAAGAAAAGTGTATAAAGTAAGATAAAGTAGTGGGAAAGAGAAAAAAAAGTGGGTAAAGTGGCAGGACCCATCAATATTTAATTAATAGATTTGAAAAAATAGATGAAAATAGTGGGTCGTTGAGATTTTTATATTATAAAAGGTTACTATTAGGAAAGTTTTGAAATGTATAGAATTGAGTGGGACATTCAAAAAAGCAAAGTGTATAGAATTAAAAGGGATGGAGGGAGTAACTTATAACACAGATGGCCTGATTAAGAAAAAACATGATATTCTTTATAAAGATTATTTATATTTTATTCACACATAATAATGTAAGCCTAAACGAGTCGGGTTAAATCAACTCAATTAAATTTGACTTAAATTGATATCGATTCAAAATTCGAATGGCTCGAATCGATTATCCCCTCGAATGAAACTGTTCTACCAATATCAATTTAAAAAATAACCAAAATTACATGATTATAGAAGGATGATCATCAAAAGAACACACGTGCAGAAGGGCACGCTACTCTTCTGATAACACTATCATCAAGCACTAAAACTATAAAACTAATTAAACAGTTCTGCAAACAAATAGGGTTACTGTAGACATGTGAGACGGTTCAGTTATTTATTGGCTCGGTCGCGCAGCTAGGTAGCACGTGCAATCGAAATTCCTGCATGATTTTTTAACATTAAATTCACCGATACAAAAATCTGTTGTAATTATTCTATGTATTGTACAAAATTCTTAGCATTTGATAATGCAATTTTAATTTGATGATGAACTTGTTTCTACCGATACTCATTTAAGTTGGTTTCCGCAGCTTCTTCAAAATTGACTAAAATTAGTTAATCGGATCTGATTGATAATGTGTTGTCCTATAAACGAAGGGTTCATATATCTGCTTGCACATAGAGCACTAAGCAAAAATGGACGTGCTACACTGATAATAATTACGAAGCAGTTGATGATTAAGTAAGAAAAGAAAAGGTATTGTCATTACTCTAAAGTCTAAACTATAACTAAGCACGGTTGATAGCTCAAACGGTTAAGAGTGTATCATATGTCGATACTGGACATCAGAGAGATGGGAGAGGGTACCTTCTACCATCATATTCTATTGTCGATCGCTATCGCAAAGCATGCAATGATCCACGTGAGAGTCAGATGCATTTTAAAATTTCACTAGTTTTAACTGTTTTATCGTTTTCCTAGGCGAAGGATTCTGATTTTACAAATAGTAGTTTCAAAAACAAACAAAGAATTTTATAAAACATCAATCTGCCAATCAATTATAAACATGATTATGTAGTGCGGGTAAACATTTGGTTTAACCGAATACGTCGAACTAAAATTCGGTTACCGGATCAAAATTAGATAAGCATTCGGCATTTTTCTTTTGTGTATTTCAATTTTTTCGGATTTTTTTTACTGAACTATTATTCATATTTATATCATGAGTAATTAGCACTTTGCACCTATTAATTTTGGTCGTTTTTGCGATTTGGTCTCCAACTTTGAATTATAGCAAAGTGCATCTCATAACTTATGAATTTCAATCAGATTGCACCCGTTTGACTAATTTCCGTCAAAAACTAACGATCAATGTTAAAGACATAAAGTTTGAATTTTGTAATTAGCATTTTGCACCCATCAACTTTTGTCGTTTTTTGATTTGGCCTCATATTTTTATATATCGCCAGAATGCATCCCCTAACATAAAATATTTGATCATTTTACAACCTTTTAATGAATCCTGTCAAATATTACTCCTTTTGTCCCCCTCCTTTCTTTACGTTACTTTTTGGCACACTTTTTAGCGCTCATTTAAAGTATAGTTCCATAATATCTTTTTTTCAAAAAAACTCTGAATAAAAATTTGATGTTTTATTTTTATTCAAGAAAAAAAAATATTAGAAAGAAGTTATGAAACTATACTTTATAAGAGTTTCAAAATGCGTACAGACGGTGAACATAAACATTCAACATTTAACGTTAAATGGCACGGGTAAAATTTGTAACGCTTGTTCACTTTAATAAAGATTTCTTTTTTGCATTCTCTTATCTTGTTCTTTAATTTCAATTTGTGTGGGAATTTATACTCAAAGATTCCAAAATCATTGTGTTTTAATTTTATTATTTAAATTGCAAAGTAGTGATTTAAGAAAATTATAAAAAAGCTAGCGTTTAATAATATGTTTGGAAGCTCCGTTCTTTAATTCACCAGTTTAGTTTTAGATTATTAAACACCATTCCCATTCCCTTTGTTTTTTTATTAACAAAAGCAGTAAACCCCCTCCCCTGCTTTGTTTTCTTCAGAACCAACCTCCTATTTTCGTTCAAAATCCACAACCTTCACATATCTTTTTTTCCTTTCGATTGTTCCATATTTGTCTGTTAATATTAAAAATAATTATTGTTTAATTATTGATATATCCAATATATCTAACGTTATCTGTTAGAATTAAAATTTAATGTTAAATGTTAATATTTGATGGGAATTCGTTAAAAGGTTGTAAAATGATTAATTTTTTTTTTATGTTGGAGGTTGCATTCTGCCGACATATAAAAATATGAGACCGAATCGAAAAAATGACAAAAGTTGATGGGTGCAAAGTGCTAATTACAAAATTAAAATTTTCCGCCGTTAATGTTGATAGTTAGTTTTTGACGGAAGTTAGTCAAATGGGTACAATCTGATTGAAATTTATAAGTTATGGGATGTACTTTGCTGCAATTCAAAGTTCGAGACCAAATCGCAAAAACGACCAAAGTTAAAGGGTGCAAAGTGCTAATTACTCTTATATCATATATGTAAATAAATACTTGTTTTTCTATCAGAGTTTCACTTCTTTCCTAAATATTTTAATCATTTATAATTATTAACTTGTTTCTAACTTATACATCCTTTTTTTATACATCCTTTTTTCAAAGAAACATTTATTATAAGTTCAGTCAAACGGTCCCATAATTAATTGATCAATTCTATATTTGTTTCTGCCGTCTGCCCATTTTGATAAAGAAAACAGAGAATAACACAAGTTTTATTTAGCAACCATGCTCTGCAAGTGTGTTTCGTTTTGTAGCTGTAAAACAATGGCAGTTTCATAAGTACCCAAAAACATTATCCAATTTTATATGCCGCGTATCTATCTACGTGAAAATCTGTGACCCCTCAGAGATTTATAACAGATTCTCTTCTGAGTGTAGTATTATAAGATGAGATTTATATCAATGCACATGCCTCTCCTGTATATAGCGTTAACATTTGCTAGTCTAAAATTTCAAACAGCGAATATCGATAATCACAAATATTGGACTCGGAAGGATTCGGATTAAGCGCGAAAACGGGGTGACATCAAAGCATCATGTCACAATTTTATATTGGCACTAAAGATAATTAAGCACGTGAGAAAAGGTCGAAATTTTCCACTTGCCCACTAGTGTGCTCCAGCCTCCAAGGGAAGTTACAATGAAACATCATGCACAACATTTTAATACAATAAAATCCAGTATACAGTTTCCACGTGCGCACACTCAGGTTCATGTATCTACTCCACTACATATAATTCCTCCCCTCACTCACCAAACCTCGAATTCATTTCATTAGTGTATCCTCCTCTCTCATTTCTCTCCTCTACAAACAAGTTCGAGTTTTACAGATAATTGTTGCAGTATATTTAAGCGGTTAAACATGTCTGAGGTATGTTTGCCTGCTTTGTATAACCGAAGCTCGAGTTTTAGTAGCTTGATTACATGCTTATCATCGGATTCATGGGGTGATTTGCCACTACGAGAAGATGATTCTGAAGATATGGTCATCTACAACTTCTTGCGTGATGCGGTTAGTGTTGGATGGACGCCGTTTAATTTCTCGGCTAGTGAAGCTGTTAAGCCTGAGCCAGCCGATGAAAGCAAGCCGGTTGTTACGAACTCGGCTCCTGTTTCGATTTCGGTTCCCACTACCTCGGCTCAAGCTGTTGCTAAAACGGAGCCGGCTTCCCCCGCTTCGCCGGCTTCACCGGCGTCCAAGGGAAGGCACTACAGGGGTGTAAGACAGAGGCCATGGGGGAAATTCGCGGCGGAGATAAGAGACCCGGCTAAGAACGGCGCGAGAGTGTGGCTCGGAACTTACGAAACGGCTGAGGAAGCCGCGTTAGCTTATGACCGAGCGGCTTACAGGATGCGTGGCTCGAAAGCGTTGTTAAATTTCCCGCACCGAGCCGGCTCCAATGAGCCGGACCCCGTGAGGATCACGGCCAAGAGGAGATCCTCCCCCGAGCCGACGGCTTCGGGGAGTGACTCCCCTAAGCGCAGAAAGAAGGGGCTGACGGCTGAGAAAGCCGAGCCGGAAGCGGAGAGCCGAGCCAATGTGTGCACAATTGAGTGCCCAGTAAAACAAATGCCAGTTGGAGAACAATTACTGGTTAGCTAGATGAATGCAGGGCTTGTTTGGTTGTGTAAATAGAAATGAATGATTATGTGCAATTGGTTTGTAATGTCAGTTGCTATGAAAGTGAGGGAGCGTGGCTAAAGCGCGCGATGAGACAATATCTGTGCTTACTGTTTTGATAGATCATCAGTGAGATCACTTCGCATTATGATTGTTTAATTACCGATTTAGGTACAAAGTATTGAAAATGGAACCATGTCCAAATCAAGCTAAATTTTCTTGTCCCCTGTCTATTGAGTGAACATAAGTCGGTAGAGCATCTCTTTTGGGAGTCTCCAATTGATTTTAAAACTGAGATCTTTTATATGTGACGTAGCATTCGAGATTGTGAAAATTAAATTAACGAGCTTATAAAATCAGCTATACAATTTTGCTTCCGTTCCAGCAGAGTTTTATATACTAAGTGATGTAGAGTTCGAGATTATGAAAATTAAATAGTTTATAAAGTTTTCTTTTCTGTACCGTATATCAGTGTAGTGAGAAATCTGTATTGAATTATATCTTATGTGTTGTATCATTTTGTTGGGCTAGTTTCGATTTCCACTGCAGAGCACTGGAGCTTCATGTTGTCTATCAGGAAGAGAGTGTCTGGTGTCAGGATTTTCTTCATTAGCAGTTGCGAATAAAAAATTGTTCTTGCTATTTAAGTGAAGGAATGTGAATAAAACACAGAGCACATTTAAACTAGGATGCTGAGGTTTAGCTAAACTGCTTCAGAGTTATATGTAAACAGCAGACTGAAAATTCCAGCCTTACTAAAATTGCAGTAGACTTCTATGTACATAAATCTGAAAAATCCAGTCGGGCCAAGGATCTTGCAGACTGCCCTTGGGCCCGTCCCTGCAGATATCTTTTGCTTTGGGGTGTCCTGGAGGAGTTGAAGGTATAATTGCACGGGTCACTAGATGTTATGAATACCATATCTTTTGCTTTGGGGTGCGTCAAGTATTTTTTTCTAACAAATTTCGGGGTGAGCTAGAGTTGAATCTAGAACTTGGGACGGCAAGAATTAATTAGGATGATCGTGAATAACAGGAGCTTATTTCACCAGATCAAGTATCCTTCCTTGGTTATATCATCTCAGAAAACAGAACTAAGTGACACGCAGGTGCTTGCAGGGTTGCAGTTTACTATGGCAGATCAGTTTAGGGGTTTTCAGAAAGAGCTATAACATTGACTCCAAAGTCCAAAGAATGCCAAGTTTGAGTTGTCCGGTAATCAAAAACCTTGTTGTCTCAGCACCAAGATTTTTTGTGACTCATGTATAATTTCATAATCAATGTGGCATAAGACAACTCCAATGCTATCATGGCGTCGACAAAGATAAGAGAATGTCATACTCTCCAACCCGGTCTATGTAACCACTATCCACATGTCTTTTATCCTTATCCAGATATAAGCTTTGGTCGGGCCAGTTCAGATGATTACAGAAGACAGTAGTTCATGCTTCAATTCACAACTCAAGACCATTAGTTGAGTCATTTCTCTAAACATGACAATCCAAATAGAGTACTTTGCAATATTCCTCATGTGTTTTAGTTCCTAGTTCACCAATACACTTACCTTGCAGTTGCAGAGCACAGCAAAAATATGCATGTACTGATTTTCGAGGTACAAACTCTAAGTTAATAGGGTATACCATGATAGTATACAATTCAAAATTCACAAATTAACAAGAAAAGTTACATTTGAAATGGAACGATGTGAAACATTGAAAGTGGCACAAGGTGAAATCAAACAGACAGATACAACAGAAAGAAAACAAACAAATAAACAGAACAAGTGAACTTAAACATGCATTACTCCTTAACTTAATTCTTTATTTTCAGTGTCTCAATGAAGCTTCCCTCTGAAATGTCTCTCTTGGAGAGAAAGTTGAGAAAATCCATCATGCTGCTTTCCCTGTAGCCTTTGGGATGTTCGTCATCTATCAGCTCTTTTGCAGTTTCCATCTTCTCATTCATGCCTAAGCTATGCAACGAAGCAATGGAAATCCTTGTCTCATCGCGATTAAGGGCAACTCTGTGTACCATGCTCTTGTAAATGCCATTGCTTAGAACCTCAATGTGGTCACCTACATGTACCATCAGGGCACTGTGAAGGTCTGGCACAACTTTCCATGTGTCATCGCTCTTGTCCAGGATTTCAAGGCCTTGGGAGCTATGTAGCACAATGGTGAAGCAGCTGTAATCAGAGTGCGGTGGCAGGCCTAGAGAGAGGGTGGGCTCGGGGCACGGTGGGTAACAGTTGATGACCATGACTTGCATTCCATTTTCCATTTTGTGAGTCAGGTATGTTGGGCCAAGACCCAAGCTCTCTGTTATTGCTTTCATCAGTTCAGCGGCTATTTTGTTCACCTCTGTGGCGAATGTCCCCATCTGTTCTCTGTAACCATGTTTTTTCAAACTTGTTAGTGAAAAAATAAAAACAGAATAATTGTGACACGTTCCTTATTCGACTAGAATACTCATCACTTGTGCTCATGTGCAATTATACAGTTAGGGAGACCTGGAAAAATGAAAAAAGAAAAAACCTGTATTCAGGGGGATTAGTAGGCCATTGCTGAATCCATTGGTTTAGAGGATTGGCATAATGTTTAAGGAAAACTCTCCAGTACTGGAGCTTGTCTTGGCCATCTTTCAAGCTGGTCCCGTATCTGACAGGCTTGTGGACGTCGTTGGACATGAACTTCGCCTTCTCCTTTGTTGGCAGCTTAAAGAAATTGAAGGCCGTTTCAAGAGCTCCATCAAGTACAGATTGACTTATCCCGTGATTGATAATCTGACAGTAAAAATTTTAAGTGAAAAAGTACTTAAATTTTGCATGAATAACAACTTACAAACCGAAACAGAACTCAGGGTTTTTGACTTACTTGAAAACAGCCAGAGCGAGAACAAGCATTTTTAATCTCATTGATGGCATCAGAGCGTCGATCAGGACTACTGAGCGCAGCCCAATCGACAACAGGCACGATTCCAGTCTCCGGATTCAGGCCTGGCCTCTGTGAAGTTGAAATGGTATAGCACTGCGGTACATGTGAGAATGCCTTTTCCTGCGCTGTTTCTCCCATTGGAAAAGACTCCGAAGAACTCTCATCTCTCTCCATGATCAACCTCAAAAGGCACTCAAAACACACAAAAAAATGAATTGCAATGAACAAAACTGATTCCAAGCACACTCGTATAAATAGCATAGCAGCTCCTGGCAAATATACGTAGGGTGACAAGCGCTGTAACATGGGGGTGAGTTTTGTACTCTGCATTTAGTCCCTGAGAACGTTGAAACTTAAAACAGGGGCTAGAAAACAAGCTTTGCTGTTTCGAGGTAATAAATGTAGTGCATCTTAGATATGTTATGTTCCTTAACATCCTACGTAGCACCTTTTCAGATTGAATACAAAATCTATTGCAGCATCCAAGTGGATGAATCCATGTTAAGTTATTTAGACATGGACTCTGTCTAGTTTCATAAATCCAAATACCACCTTTTTAAGCACCCAGTGGGAGTATTTAACATTTTACTCTTCAACAGAATTGGTTAGAGTTTGACCTGTTATTTATTTTTCTCTGTCCATGAATGTGTTTCGAGTTTCAACTGGTAATTAAGAAATCGGCCGCAACTATTCGATTTGTTCAGGGTGATTAACAGCGGCGGAACCAGGACTAAATTCCAGGGGGGCTCAAATTCGAAAGCGCAGCTGAGTAAGTTGTCGTGGGTTTGCGGCTGAATGAATATATAGTAGTGAGATTTTGAGCTAGGGGATTGTCAAGTGAGTGCGTATGACTTATGAGTGTATCTTTTTGTATGTACTCCCTCCATCCCAAATTAGATGATCCGTTTGAGAAAAAATTTTATTCCGAAAAAAGAACACTCTTTTGATACTCTTTAATATACGTGAAATGAGTAAAAATCTCATCTAAATTGGGATGAAGGGAGTATTTGTTAATCTGTCTTTAGACTACGAGTAAGTCCAAAGTAGAGAGGAAAAGGAGAGTGTGCATAAAAATTTATTACTCCGTCCGTCCCTATTTATCTGTCCACTTTGGAAGTAAAAATTTGTCCCTATTTATCTGTCCACTTATACTTTCAAAACTAATTTAATGATAGTTTTTCAAATATATCTCCATAATTTCAATTTTCAAGGCTTGACTTATTTAAAAATTGGTTGAATTCATGTTTTCAAGACATAAAGTAGGGGTATTCCACCATTTTCAAGATATTAATTAGAGGTATTTAATGAAAAAGTTTATACAATCAATTATTCCTTGGTATGTGTATTTTTTTCCAAAATGGACAGATAAAAAGGGACGGAGGGAGTAGAAAATATAGTATAGAGCAAGGAGAGAGAGGTGCCTTATAAATAAGGTCGAAAGAGGTTGTCCTAATGATATAAGGCATCACTAGGACTTGTTGGATCAACATTTTTCATCAAATACCCTAAATTATGACTTAGGATGTGTTATAAGGTATCTCCTGGACACAATCTAAGTGCCCTGAATTATGTGTTATAAGGTATCTCCGGGGCTCAAAAAATTATCCGGGGCTCAAAAATTTTCTTTTCTTTATTTTATAATATATCTATGACTAAAAAAAAAAAATTATTAAATTTTTTTGTTCTAGCCGGGGCTCAAGTCCCCCTCTGCCCCCCCTAGTTCCGCCCCTGGTGATTAATCATATCCCCTCCCATTACCAGATGTTACATGTACCTTTCTTGTTGTATTATTTCGGTAACCAAGTTACAAGACATTTGTAAGCTGGAATTTGATAAATTGAAAATTTTAAGACCGACATAATTTTATATAAACATTGTGATTCACAAATATTAACCGATTTTTATATTAACCAAATTTTGATCTGATTTTGATCAAATCGTATACTATCGATTAATCGACTGATTTGTAGTCGTTAGTTTCAACTTTATATTTCTGGACTACTTTCAATGCAACTCTTAATAGTACTATTATATTCGCAACTTGTACAATATCCGTATAAATGATATCAAGTGTATAATATTGACTTGGAGCTTGCAATTTGCAAATATAGGAACAAGTTGATAGAGTGTGGCGGATTGCCGGGGATGGCTTTGCTTGAGTAAATGCAATCTGGGCTTGCATACGTACTCGCAATGTACTGATGGACAAGGTTTTATGTTTTATGAAGCAGTTCAAGGTTCTATGTTTGTGCAAGTCCAGTGGTATCCTGTTCCCTTTACATTTTACTTACGTCGGCCAAATACTTTTGTGGTACGATTTAAACATTTGAACTGTATTGAAAAGAGTCGACTGTTGAATCAGTGATACTTTTTTTATCATTATCCCGATTGAGCTATTGTTTGAACTATATACCAGAATGTGTTTTCATACAAAATATCTTCACCATATCAAGACCCCGCTTACCATCAATAAGTGAAAACAGACCTCACCATGGAGAGAAAATAACATGAATTATGGAAGCTAAATTTTATTGGAAAATTTAATTGTTCATTACTAACATTCCTTTTTGTGTGTGTTATATTGAGTTGAATGAGTTTCGTATTATTTATTATTTTCAAAAATTAGGGTTTGAAAAACTGCCTTCCATTCTTTATCTTTGTCATTTTTCAAGTTAGTTGAGGGGCTTTTCAGCAGAGGAGGGCTTTCACTTGTTTCTCTATAGCGGAAAGTCCTAATCCTTTTATTTCCCTATATTTTCATTGATTTTCTTTTAATCAAACCCAATTTTTTGGTTGTTCGTGCGTCTCTCATTTTGGAGTGGTTGTTTTGTATCTCCTTTTGGAGTATTTCATTATATTTTGCTTAGTTATGTTTGAATTTAATCAATGTTGGATCCGTTGAGAATGATTCTATTGATGTTTTTGGGATCACTAACCGCGTCAAATCTGACCCGATGATAATTATTGCAAGAGCTCAGTTTTCACAATAAAAAATTGTTCATCCTTTGGGGGTTTATACTTCCGCCATTGTCTATTACTGGTATCCGGCAGATAGATAGCTGGGATGCCGGGTCCTCCTATCTCACTTTATGCTGAACACCGGTCTAATAATAACTTTTATGTGATAAGATTAATTGTAATGTTGTTCCTTTTTAGGAGTGCAGTTTGGATCGCTTGAAATATGTTTGTGTTCATTTCTTAGTTTTAAAAATTTTAAAATTCAATATGTTAAATGATCGGCAACAAGACAACTTATTATTTTTAGTATGTTATTTGTTTTCAATCTAGTTGTATCGCCTTTATTTTATTCTCATTAATCAAAATATTTTTTTTTGACAAAAAAGAAAAAAAAAAAATTCTTTTTTTCCCTATTGAGTTTGACACAACTATTTTCGAACGTGTTTACGTATAAAAATAAATCACAAATAAACATGAATAAAAAGACCGTCCTTTTCGCTTTAGGATTACTCTGCGTCTCATATTCTCCCCCAAATATGAACGTGCTCGAAAAGCTAGGTTTCGGTTCAAAATCCATGGATAGCTCCGACTCCTCAATTGCCCAGGGTCCAGACACCGATACCCCCAATCCGGGTCAACAATTCGCCCAATTCGGAGCCGGCTGCTTCTGGGGCGTGGAATTAGCGTTTCAGAGAGTGCCTGGTGTTACCAAAACTGAAGTGGGCTATTCTCAGGGTCTTCTTCATAACCCAACTTATAGTCATGTTTGTTCTGGCACTACTAAGCACTCTGAGGTTGTTAGGGTTCAATATGACCTTGCTGAGTGTCAGTTTGGTAAGCTGCTTGATCTGTTTTGGTCTAGGCATGATCCTACCACGCTTAATCGTCAGGTGAGGGTTCGAGTCTCAGTCCAGACTATTTGAATTTATTTATGCTAGATTGATTGTGTAGTTATATGTATGATACATGTTATGGGCTAGGATTTGTGATATATGCTGCTGCAATGTAGTTTTTCGGGCACAAGGACTCATTTAAGCCACTATAATCACCGTATATATTACTCCGTTATATCTTGAAAAAATATTATTGAAGAAGTTACAAACAGATAGATGTGTTTGCTACAATCTTTTAATATTTCTTTGTATTTATCACTTCTGGTTCTTCTTTGTAATCCATGTAGCTCACACATCATCTGCTTAGGATTTCATTAAGTTTTCCTTTAATTATTTTTCAGGATTTAACATAGTGGTATATATAGTGATTCTAGTGGCTAAAATGAGTCATCGTGGAGATCGGGTAGTCGCATGATAGTTTTTGCGAGAACGTTGGGCACTTCGATATAAAACCTGTAGTTTTCCTGGTTAGTTATATACATGGTAAATTAATATGCAGTAGATTCATCGAGTTGGAGAGCAGTAATGTTTAAGTCTGCCTGTGGTGCGCAAATTACGCCTTGATTAAGTTTACTCATTAGTTTCCTGTAATATATGTAGTGGTAGTAGGTTGATTGTAAGCACTTCTTAAAGGGATAATAAGGATTTAGCGCAGGCACTAAAAGATGACATTTGGATCTCCCTATGCGGCTATGCCCCTATTTGGAGTCCAAATTGTAAATGGCTTACTATTGAAGAGCCAAATCTGGTTATTGTATTTTTTCCGGTTACATATGCATGAACACTCTCTAGAATTGTCTGAGAATTTATAGGTGCAAATTGCTCCCCTCACACTTGCGATTTTGGAACGAGAATGGTGACTCGATTATCCAACATTGATAATTATTTCTTGGTAATGGCATGTATTCTGACGGCTCTCTTATTTTACAGGGTAATG
Organism: Daucus carota subsp. sativus; assembly: GCF_001625215.2. Lineage (NCBI taxonomy): Eukaryota > Viridiplantae > Streptophyta > Magnoliopsida > Apiales > Apiaceae > Daucus > Daucus carota. The sequence continues at coordinate 35,899,647 of NC_030384.2, read as the reverse complement.
ATGTGGGGACACAATACCGATCAGGAATATACTACTACAGTCCTGAGCAGGAGAAGGAAGCACTGGAGTCTTTGGAGCGACAAGAGAAGCTATTGAATAGGAAAATTGTGACTGAGATCTTGCCTGCCAAAAAGTTTTACCGGGCAGAGGAGTATCATCAACAATACCTTGCGAAGGGGGGTAGATCTGGTTCCAAACAATCTGCTGAGAAAGGATGCAATGACCCAATTAGGTGCTATGGCTAAGTTGGACATATGTACTGTAGTAACATGAATTGGCATTACTAGTACTTTGAAATTTATGGTTGAGAGGTTTATGGCCAAGAATAAGTGATTGTTTATAGTCTACTCTTTATGTCAGTTTGTTATTAACATGTATGAATGGTGGATCTTAATTTCTCTACTAAAAATTGTTGTGTTATGTGGAGCCTTGTCATCTTTGTATAATATGTTTAGTATATAAAGTTGCGTTCACATGGATGGAATGAAATTTATATTCGAAATTGAGGGCGTTGATAGAAAATGTCTATAAATTTGCATTCGTTTAGTCATTCCATTCCAAACAATTTGGAGTAGAAATCTAACCCAAACGTTTTGGAAAGAATACTTGTTCAACTTCATCATATTTCTCTACGATCTTCATCATAAAAAATTTAGACTCACTCATTTTTAATCATTATTTTTTCATACTTTCTTCCATCTCCATAGAACTTCTTTAGAAATTTTCATTCCATCTAAGTGAACACACAACCTATGTTGTGTTTGGTTGGTGTGAAATAATATGGAAGGGATGAAATGAAATTTGAACTATGTTATGAGCAAATGTTTATAAATTTTATTTCTTCCTCCATAACATTCCTTACTCCCTATACTAGAGATTACACCCCAAATTTGAAAAGTAATGCTCCGTTCCTTACGATACTCAATTTCTTTACGTATCTCATCATAATAAATTTACACTCCCTCAATTTTTCTAAAACTTTCCTCCTGCATATGCTATTTTTATTTGATTTTATCATTCCATTCCATTATTCCCAACCAAATACAGGGGTACAAGAAATAATATCATTTCTTTTATATTTATACCAATTCAGTGTCTATGAATAATATCTGCCTTCTATTGAACTCAGGTAACACTAGTACAAAAATGGCCTATAGCGTCGGTCAAAACATAGTTTTAACATCGGTCAAGTGGCGTAGTATATGCAGGCGACAATAAAAATATGTATTTATTACGTCGGTTATTGAGGCGACGCTTAAAATAGTCATAAGCGTCCGTATTCTGAGATGCCGACGCTACCGGTATAGGCATAAGCGTCGGTTACATTAATCACCGACGCTATTGGTATGGTCATAAGCATCGTTACCTAAAACACCGATGCTATAGGTGTGGCCATAAGCGTCGGTTACCTAAACTGCCGATGCTATAGATATAGGAATAAGCGTCGATTGTCTAAAATGCCAACGCTGTAGGTGTAGACCTATTACGTCGGTTAACAGGAATGCTGACGCTTATAGTTTTTTTTTTAAAAAAAAATGCTTTTTCTGTTTTATTGATAACCTTAACTTGGTGTCTTATATACACAATACACCTGAAAAACACTTTGATCGGATACTATATATAACAAACCACAACCGTAAATAATCATAACAAATAACAAATATATTACAAGCTCTCAACCAAAGAATACAATTTTTTTTCAATACTGTAGTTGTACTCTTGTACAACATATGCCATGTATTCATCCCTGCATATTCTATTCCAAAGATCTTCCTGATTATCCTTGCAATCCAAGGCTAAATCAATCGCCAACAAGATCTGTACATAAAATGGACAATAAACAGAGGAAGCAACATTTGAAGTTATAAGAAACATGAAGGCCACATGGAGAAAGTTTCACCTTACTGCTTAGAAGAAACAACGGCCACTGATAATTTTAAGCTGCCAGCATTACTAGGCATAGACAGCAAGTCCATCTCACTGGAAAAAAAAGTGATTTTTTGTAGATATTAATACATATAAGAATGACAAATGCAAAATATGCTGTGGTTTAGCCCAAAATATGAAGGCTATGATAAAACATGCACACATATATGATGTTCTTCACATTTTAATGCATATAAAAGTAATCCACAAGATTATGTTAAAAATTGAAGTGATGAATGCACATTCAAAAACAAAACAGAAAATTTTAATCACGTATAAAAGGTTACCTCTTATAAATGTTTTAAAATTATAATGAACAAATAAATCTTCATAATTCCATCCGTCTACAAAAGCTTTAGCAACAATTAAACCAGTGAGATGGTCATCCACTATTAAAATGCGAAAATTTATTATGATATATATAACATATATTAAGAATTAGACTTAAGTTATGCGGAGACTAGAATATTTTGAAGACTTGGAGACTAGCATCCTGATCATTAACCCAGTTAAAATTCTGACCGTCAACACCATACTAGTCCATCACTCAGATCCATGTTGTGACAGTAAAAATCCTGACAAAACAGTGAAAAATCAAAACCCAATTCAAAATTCATGTTAGAAATATGAAATTTAATTGGTATTTAGTGATGTTTGTCTCAAAGAAGCTTTACGAATGGATGTTAAGTTGAGGTTCTGTCAACAAGGAATCATCAGTTTTATAGATATATATTGGAAATAGTAATTTGAAAATAGCAGATTAAATTTGTTGGCATCAATATTGAAAAGACTATACGTGCTTTAAGAATGATAACATTCCTAATAATAATATTTGACCTGCTACATATACATGAATCTACAAATCAAAACAAGTCACTTAAAATATCTGAGAGAATGATTTGGAATAGCTAACACTACTCACTTGCTCTCTTTTTTGTATTCACATGCTCTTTGATCATGCGGAGATGGTGTGTTTCTGTTACCATAAAAAACAATAGTTATATGTGAGGAATAAAATAATTGTCTAGTATGTTTAAATTATCTAATTCAAAGATTTTGCTAGCTCTCTTTACTACTTTATGAATGGTTCTTTATGAATGATCTTTACGTAATGTTATCGGTTTCCATTTATAAAATTTTCCTAGATTCGCAGAAACATATATTGCCCTTGCTTCAGTTACACACTTGAGACAACAAGCAAATGATTTCGGTTTATGTTATTATCCGGTGTCCAAAGAAATATTTATTACCCTTCAACCTTCTTTTCAATTAATTACACAACAGACAACAATAATCAGTGATATTTGTTAGAATTATAAGCTAGAATGTTCCAGACTTCTTAAATTTGTAACTCCTCAGACTCTTGACCTTCAGTATCCCATAGTTATAAATGAGTATCAGTTGAGAGTCTTTTAATCATATAAATATGATGTACTTTGGAGAAATATATATCAACTTTCAGAGAACAAGTTTCTTCTCTGCATCTTAGCTTTTCTCTCTGCCTGTTTCTTTTCTTCTTTTATTTTTATCTGCAGTACTGATCCTTCAAATTGGTATCAGAGCTTGGTTTTCGCTCCATCCAAAATTCAAACACTTTTCCAAATCTTTTTATCAGAATGGCCACAAACAACACCTTTCTACAGCCCCAACTTCCCCGCTTGAATGGTAAAAATTATAGCCAGTGGAATATCATGATGAAAACCCTCTATGGTTCCCAGGATCTTTGGGAAATTGTTGAGGATGGTTACAGTGAACCCGCTGATCAAGCAACACTCAATCAACAACAATTGACAGATTTAAAAGAAAAACGCAAGAAGGACAAAAAGGCACTCTATTTTATCTACCAATCAGTAGATGAAGCAATCTTTGAACGAATTTCAGGAGCAAAAACATCAAAAGAAGCCTGGGATATTCTCAGCGCGGCTTACAAAGGAGAAGAGAAGGTAAAAATGGTGAGGCTACAAGCTTTACGAGGAGAATTTGATTTGCTTAGAATGAAGGAAGGTGAATCTGTTGAAGAATATTTAAACCGAGTGGTTTCAGTTTCTAACCAACTCAAAATAAATGGAGAAAATCTTCCAGATCAGAGAATTGTAGAAAAAGTTCTTCGGAGCATGACAAAAAATTATGAGCATGTTGTCGTTGCAATTGAAGAATCAAAGAATCTAAGTGAACTCTCTCTAGAATCTTTATTGGGTTCTTTGCAGTCTCATGAGTTACGTATCAAGCAATTTGAAACTCCTAGTGAACAAGCCTTTCAAGCACAAGAATGTAATCGCGGAGGTTTTCGAGGACGAGGACGCAGGGGAAACTTTCGTGGACGAGCAAGAAATCAATCAGACTTTAACACAAGAGGAAAGATTCAAGCAGAAAATTATCCAACCCAACCAAGTCATGGAAGGAGTCCAGGCTATCATAATGAAAGAGGTAGAGGCCGTGGAAGACATGGAGGTAAAGGAAGAGGTAATTATCAGTCTCAATTCCAATGCAATTTTTGTCATAAATTTGGTCATTTAAAAAAAGACTGCTACTCGAGATTGAAATATGAAAGAGAAGAGTCAAGTTTTTTGCACGAAAACTCTGATTCAAAAGATGAAGAATATGTGCTACTTATGTTCAACGAGCAGCAGATCTCTACTGAAAATATTTGGTACATAGACAGCGGGTGTAGCCACCACATGACAGGATACAAAACCAAACTTATTAATTTTGATGAATCTGTCCACCGTGACGTGAAAACGGGGGATGACAGGCGACACTTGGTACAAGGATGTGGCGATATTCCTATTAGTACGAAACAAGGCACAAATTATATTCGTGATGTTTATTATGTTCCAGGTCTGAAACACAATCTCTTAAGTGTTGGACAACTCTTAAAGAAGGGTCATAATGTTAATTTCAAGGATGAGGAGTGTGAAATAAGGGATAAGAATGGCGCTCTTATTGCAAGAATAAAAATGACGGCGAATAAGATGTTCCCTTTAAAGCTCAATGGCGTTGCACTTCACTGTTTTTCAAGCATCATCGATGATAAATCTTGGTTGTGGCATCTTCGCTTCAATCATTTGAGCTTCAGCACATTATCAAAAATCTGTAAAGAGCACATGGTGAGAGGAATTCCATATATTAGCCGGCAAGATCAAAGTTGTGAAAGCTGCATATTTGGCAAGCATCATCGAGACCCTTTTCCAAGTGGGATGGCTACAAGGGCGTCTTTACCTTTAGAGCTGGTGCACTCTGATCTTTGTGGTCCAATGCGTGTGAATTCTCTTGGAGGTAACAGATTTTTCCTTACTTTCATTGATGACTATAGTAGGAAGATGTGGATATATTTTCTTAAGCAAAAATCTGAAGTTTTTGGAGTCTTTAAGAACTTCAAAGCACTGGTTGAAAAAGAAAGTGGCCGCCAATTGAAGGCCTTGCGTTCAGATCGAGGTAGTGAGTACATGAGTGGAGAACTTGGAAATTTTCTGAAAGAGAATGGTATTAGACATCAGCTAACCGTGGGATATAGCCCCCAACAAAATGGGGTTGCTGAAAGAAAAAATCGCATTATTATGGAGCTAGTCCGTTGTATGCTTAAAACAAAAAAATTACCCGAAACTTTCTGGGCTGAAGCTGCATCATCTGCCTGTTATGTGTTAAACAGAGCTGCTACTAAAGCAGTGCAAGGAAAAACCCCAGAAGAGGCCTGGAGTCAACGTAAGCCTTGTGTCTCTCATCTAAGAATTTTCGGAAGCATATGCTATTCTCATATACCAAAAGAAAAACGAGGCAAGCTGGATGACAGATCTGAAAAGTGCATTTTCGTGGGCTATAGTGAGAATCCCAAAGCATACAAGTTGTATAATCCAATTACCAAACGAATTCTCATTAGCCGAGATGTTATTTTTGATGAGAAAGCGGCATTTGATTGGAAAAATGAAAAAGAAGACATCCCCACTATATATGACAGCACTTTACTGGAGCCGATAGAAGAAGGAACTCTGGCTAATCAAGATGAAGTGTTGCCACAATCATCATCAAGAACATCTTCATCGAGTTCAGATTCTGATTCACCTCCTCGTAAAATAAGAAGTTTAGGTGAAATATACGGTCAAACGAGAAGGATGCTGGAGGAAGAATTTTCAGACTTTGCATTATTTGTCGACAATGATCCAATAAATTTTGAAGATGCAGAAAAAGAAGAAAAGTGGAGGCTGGCCATGAAAGAAGAAATTGCTGCTATTGACAAAAACCAAATATGGGACTTAGTAGAGCTTCCTCCCGGGAAGAAATGTATTGGAGTGAAGTGGGTTTATAAAACTAAACGAAATGCGCAAGGAGAAGTTGAAAAACACAAAGCACGTTTGGTCGTGAAAGGATATAAACAGAAGTATGGTATTGATTATCAGGATCTTTTTGCTCCTGTAGCTCGGCTGGAAACAATACGATTGATTCTTGCACTTGCTGCTCAGAATAGTTGGAATGTTTCTCAAATGGACGTAAAATCAGCATTTTTAAATGGTTTCTTACAAGAAGAGGTGTACATAGAACAACCCCCTGGTTTTCTTAAAAAAGGAGAAGAAAACAAAGTTTGTCGCCTTAAGAAGGCGCTTTACAGACTGAAACAAGCACCACGAGCGTGGTACAGCCGCATCAATAGTTATTTCAGAAATAATGGATTCAAAAAATGTCCATTTGAACACACTCTTTACATCAAAGAAAGCACCAAAGGTGATATTCTAATTGTCTCATTATATGTTGATGATTTAATCATCACAGGGAGCAACACTAAAGACATTGAAAACTTTAAGAAAAACATGATGCAGGAGTTCGAAATGACAGATCTTGGGCTGCTACATTTCTTTCTTGGTATGGAGATAAAGCAAACCAATCAAGGATTATTTATATCTCAGCAAAAGTATGCCAGAAATCTTATGAAAAAATTCAGAATGGAGGATGCTAAACCAGTTGACACTCCTGTTGCACTTGGAACAAAATTGAGTAAAAATGATGAATCTCCGAATGTTGATCCCACTCTATTTAGAAGCTTAGTTGGAAATTTAATGTACTTAACAGCTACGAGGCCCGATATCGCATATGGGGTCAGCTTGGTCAGTAGGTTTATGGAGTATCCAAAAAGGTCTCACTGGGATGCAGGTAAAAGGATTCTAAGATATATACGAGGTACTCTCACAGACGGCATATACTATCAACGAGCGGGCAAAACTCAGATTTTAGGATTTTGCGATAGCGATTGGGCTGGAGATTATGATGATAGCAAGAGCACTTCTGGGAATGTCTTTTTTATTGGATCAGCTGCTGTATCTTGGATGTCAAAAAAGCAAGCTGTTGTTGCACTCTCGACTGCCGAAGCGGAATACATTTCCTTAGCTTTAGCAGGATGTCAAGCACTTTGGATGGAATGGGTACTACAGGAACTTAAGCAATTCTCTAAAGTCTGTCCAGCCATCTATTGTGACAATAATTCTGCAATTGCCATAAGTAAAGATCCAGTATTTCATGGCAGAACCAAGCATATACGAGTCAAATATCACTTCATCAGGGACTTGGTCAAGAATAAGGAGATTTCTGTTAAGTATTGCAAGACTCAGGAACAGGTTGCAGATATCTTTACAAAAGCTCTATAAGGTGACGTGTTTAAGGATTTCAAGATGAAGCTCGGCGTCACAACAATCTAGCTTAAGGGGGGCTGTTAGAATTATAAGCTAGAATGTTCCAGACTTCTTAAATTTGTAACTCCTCAGACTCTTGACCTTCAGTATCCCATAGTTATAAATGAGTATCAGTTGAAAGTCTTTTAATCATATAAATATGATGTACTTTGGAGAAATATATATCAACTTTCAGAGAACAAGTTTCTTCTCTGCATCTTAGCTTTTCTCTCTGCCTATTTCTTTTCTTCTTTTATTTTTTATCTGCAGTTCTGATCCTTCAATATTGTACACATAATTTTACCAAACATGTTTTTATCTAAAAACTTAGAAAGCAACTGCTTGGTTCCTAGAATAAAAAAATAAACGACAGTGGGAAGAAATAGAAATATAGTGTTCACACAACCTTCAAACTCTGATAACAAGTGTTGTACACAGCATATGTATCCATGTGTGTGTGTGTATAGTACTAATATATAGCACTGAGACAACTACGGACTACCCATGAGCAAAGCTCATTCTCTGTTCTTTGAAAACTGAAGAACTATACTTAGAAAATGAGAACGTTCAGAGCTAATCTCAGAACATGTACAATACAAGAATTTAGAGCGATCTCCAAGAGCCTCTTTGTTGGCTCCTAAATATAATATAAAAAATGTGGCTCTTAGCAATTTAGGACAAAGTTAAGAGTGTAAACTCCAACAATATTCTCTACATCTCTTCTCTATTTCATATTTTATTCATATATTGGGCTCCACTATAACAAAAGAGATGGAAAGATGGAGGTGAATTGGAGAGAATGATTTTTTTATTGTGATAAAATAAGTTAGGAGCAATGTGGTAGCTCTTAACTTTGAGGAGAAAGGAGAGAGAAACAGGAGGCTCTTAGTGATTTAAGAGCCACTTTAGAGTCTCTTGGAGCAACATTTTTCCTCTCCCTCCTCAAATCTCAAGTTAGGAGCCTAAATGAAGAGTCTCTTGGAGATGCTCTAAAGACTGAATACTAGAGATGGTAGCTACAAAATAGGTGCCGCTCCTACTTCAACTCCACTTCTCTAAAGTACTCCAATGAATACTAGAGCTGGCTCTTTCAAACTTTCAAACTAAATACAGCTAAATAATTTATTTAAAATAATACAAATAACATCAATATTTAAATAATACATTTAAAATTGAATTACAACATCTTATGCTATATTTTAACAAAAAGGAAGAAACAACAGTTAATAATGAGAAAATATTTAATCTTTAATTTGGCATTATTTAAAATGATGGTACACAAGAACACAAGCCACCTGTATGCCCTGGGCTTGATTAGGAATGTATATAAAATCTACGCATTATTGTGTAATTAAAACTGGAACGACGATCCCTCTAATACCTATACAGATTGTTGAAAAGCTAAAATCTGATCTTACCTAGCTACAAAATATTGGACATTATAGTCTAATCAACATCACCCATACCCTAAACACAAATTTCATTAATTTGATTAAACTATAGATTCTGTACCACTTTCCAGATCCCTAAATTTGAATACACCAAACTTGCAATTATCATCCAGAACACCCTTTCTTGCAGGTCTTGGTATATTTAGGAATCTGGAGATAGAGTTCCCAAATTATAACACATAATGTATATGGCCAATAAAAAGGACTATTTTTTGTTAAATACTTATTCCAATCTGACATGAAGTAAATTATTCCACCGCCATTTTCATTTTTCAGATTATAAGCTGGTGATCCAAAGTCAATACTCCTCAAACCAACCATCATCTCTCCATGCACGCTCTTGCCATACTTTATTCTGAGGCGAGTAAATTGAGCATAACATCGTACCAGTTTCTCATCAGACATCTTCTGACCTGGATCCCACATGCATCAACATATAATCACCCTCCTGATTGTGATCAACAAGAATACACAATGCATTTTTAGGAGGCAGTTACTTGCTTTGTTTTGCACTTTTTCTTACTTGCTTTTTCTTTCACGATTCTGTCAGCGCTGATCATAATAGTAGTTATCCATCAATATTTCTATACAATTTCTACTCCTACGAGAAATCTCCATTTCACTCCAATTCCTAAAGAAGGTTTTAGTATCCTTCACTCATTAGTACTAAAATATTAATAAAACAAATTTAAAATTTAAATAATAAATTATAAATTATATATCCGTCCGTGCAGGTTATAGGCTAGTATTATATTATTATTTGATTATTGCGAACTTGATCGTTAGGATTTCTTTATGACATTAGTATCAGTTTAGTTACCCCGAAAGAAATATATTATGAACTTTAGACTCAGTGGAATGTTTTTTCATTTTTGAGAGGTATATTAATTTATGATATTTTATGACTAAAAAAGTGTCTAGATGTTATAAATTATATTAATTTATGATATTTTATGAATGTGGTACATTTAATCCAACTAAGATGAGAATGTATGAGAAATTTGATGAAAGTACGAGTAGTATTGGATACCGTAGATTCTACGGTGTCTCATAGACTGTGTGGCTGTTTGTTTGGAGGAAACATAAGCTGCTTCTGATTTTTGCTTTTCTTGACCCGTTTGTGTAAAGAAGTAGAAGCACTTTTAAGAAGTTGAGAATGCTAACTTCTCCCTCAAAACTTCTACTTCTTTTCAAAACACTTTATTAACTTATTTATTCTCATTTCTAATCCACTTTTTTACTTTAAACAAGAAATCACTTTTTTAAATTTGCCCAAACGGCCCCTGTATATGCAAAATTCAGTTCACTCATATTTACCTTTATTCAACCCTAAAATACATAACAAACTCATTATAAATATATGTATAATAAAGATGAGATTTAATCCAATTAAATCCAATTAAGATGAGATTGTTGGAGAAATTTGATAAAGCATTTTCTAGTCATAAATTATTTATTTGATCGTAAAAATTTCACTTTTTTAATTATAAATATATGTTCCGTTAGTTTCAAAAAAAATACTATATGTTCCGTTTCCAACATTTAACAGAAGCATTATTTGAGAGTAGGCTTATTGAATTCGGTTGAACAATAATATGACTGATTTAAAAGCGGTCCCACACAAATTCTTACCAGAGATATATAAGAAAATAGTCAAGAGAGCAAATCTGTGGATAGCCACAAAACAAGATGGTATAAACTGTAACGTAGGTATAAAAGTCCAAATGCATCAAATTAATTTCCATATCTATAAGAAATGAGTGTAAAGATATCCCCAAGATTGTTTCATTAAATTCAAAGTATTCATATGAAAATAAAATCTATATAACATTTAGTTCAACTAACTGAGTTTCTAACCATTAACCCCCTCACCGAAATTAATTTACAGATAATCTTACACAGCTATAAATTAGGGGAAGGCACTCTTGTATTCCTGTAAGCAACTCACTAGAAGTATTCTTCCCTTAATAATATTAAGGAAATCAAAGGTTTAATTTTTTTGAATAATTGTATTAATAATTATAAACACCACAGAAAATGATTCGAATATTAGTGGTGGATGACGATCTAACAAGCTTATTAGTGGCCAAAGCAGCGCTCCAAAGATGTAGTTATGAAGGTCTATTTTAACTTTTCAATTAGAAAGTTTTCATTTTTGCTTGTTTTTCTTGACAATGTGTGATTTAAAATGTTTGCTTTTGAATGTATCTTCTTGGTACTTTATTTTAGCATAATCTTCTGAATCAATTTTATAGACGGGCAACACATAGTAATACAGATGATGTGTGTATTCCGATCCGTTGTGATTGGGAGTGATGTTCGACAATTGTTATCTAAAGTGTTGATCAAATTCTTGCCTAACAGAGATCAGCAACTTATATATAATCACAAGTAGGGATGGTAATGGGTCGGATCGGGTCGGGTCGGGTTTTTTGAGATCCAGACCCGATCCATTATATTTCGGTCCGGTCCGGGTCCGGGTCCGGATTTGAAAAATGAAGATCCAGATCCGATCCGTCGGGTTTTTTCCGGTCGGGTATCTATCAGGTTGGGTAAAATTTTCATCCTTAATCACAAGGCAGTATACTAAATTTAAGAAATTCCGGCTACTTTTATTGAAAATGTTGTTGAATAAGTAATATATATATACATACACATAAAAAAGAAAAATTCTTACAATTAAATTCCATTATAAAATTATGACAAAAAAAAATCCATTTTAAATTTGGTATCATGTATTTGTTCCTGATTTATTCAAAATTTAGTGGTTTCAAAAGATTTGTAGATTTTCTTTTATAATTAATCACTAATTCATAAAAAAAATGTATGTATGTATGTATTTTGTTTATTAGTATCGGTGTTTGGAACTTCTACCTCTCAGTGTATCAAGATTTTTCAAGACAATCACCCACTGATGACTGTTTATACTATGAATTGCAGTGACGGCTGTGACTCATGCCTTACAGGCGCTCAGCATACTTGAGCAAAAAGATGAAAGGGAAAGACCGTATGATATGGTTTTAGCTGACGTGCACATGCCTGTCATGAATGGCTTCGACCTCTTGAAACGCGTTAATGGAGAGTTTAACATACCCGTTGTCCGTAAGTGTCTCTGCATTCTTTTTTTTACAGAGTTTCTGCATTGTTTCTTGATATTATATATGTCATTTATGTTTATATTTTTACAAATTGAATGTATAAATTTGAAGTGTACACATTGATTTCACTTCTGACTGGGAAATGACCTGTTTTCTTTTACTCATATATCAAATTATCAAATTATGTTAAAGTTTTCTAATAAACATTAAACTTGTGATCAACAGTGATTTCTGCTGATGATCGGCCCAATGTTATCTCCAAAGGGCTTCGACTAGGGGCACCTGCATTCGTCGTAAAGCCGATGATAATTGATCAGGCAAAAACAATGTGGTTACATTGCATAACATGGAAGAATAGGGAAAGGCATGCTTGGAGAGAATTTATTCAAGCTAGTATACCCAGAATAAGCAGTTTCTCGCCTTCTGGTTCAGGTTCTGGTTCATACATCGAGGATTATAACCCCAACGGTTAGGAACCCCTAAATTATTTTAATATGCTTATATATAGTATAGTATAAATGATGCATTGTTGGCTTTGACACAGAGAGGAAAGGTAATAAAGCTAATTGGACCTCAAACCTCCACAATCGTTTTGTGGAAGTTCTGTTAATCCTAGGTCCTAAAGGTAAGTCATACATTGACTTTTGCATATCAACGCAGCACTTCACAGTACATATCGTATCAAAACTAATTAAACTTTTGAATATGCAGAGTCTGTTCCCAAAAAGATACTTGAGAAGATGAATGTACCATGGCTAACTAGGGAACAAGTGGCTAGCCACCTTCAGGTTTTCGAAAATGAACCTTATTGTATATGCTTATGTTGCACAATTAAAGAGAGTTTAAAAATTAAATTAAATAGCACATTTGGTTAGCAAATCAACAACATTTTAATGTACCTACGCTAGCATAAGACAATATAACGTTCAATTGTATTATACTTTCTTTTCACTACTGTAAAAAATGTAACTGCCGGAATATTTTTGGGACTGACATGTGAAATGCAGAAATTCCGAAAGTTCTTGGATAAGGTTATGGATGGTATGACAAGTCTTGATCAAGGTACAAATCGATGGGTCGACTGTCATTATTACTCGAGCATTGTGGGTGGAAATCCGAACCGGATTTTACTTGAGCAACTTCTGGAGCAGAGAAGGACGGGTAAGAAACCAGCTCCCATTAGAGCTTCCCAGCCATTACCCCCGTACAACGAAGCTGGTAAGTTAATTAATAATATATTTTAAACTCAAAAGTAATAGTGTACAACAATCATCTTAATTATATACATATCTAAGATTACAATTACTTTTCATTTGTGCAGAGTCTTCTTCCAGCTCGTATTTTACAATGTTGATGCCAAACAACCATGCCTCTTCTTCTGTGAATGTAGCTACACTGACACCAGCGCTTGGCGGAGGGGCATTTCAAAGTGCTGAGAACGTAGCTACAACTGTACAGGGGCTTGGTGGTGCACCCTTCGGAAGTGGTGGACATATGAATAAGGAATATCAGATGAGTTCTTATGAAATTGCTGTGGTGCCACAGCAGAATCTGTATGTCTCCAATGGAAATGTGATGCCTATGATAGAACAGGCAAGCAGTATGGTCCCAGCTCCCTTTAAAATTTCTTCTTGGAGTGAACTAATATGTTTAATTAATATCTCATACTTTCAGGCCCCCGAACTTGGCGAAGTTCACATGGATGACTCTCTGTTAGGTTTTGACCCAGACCTAATCCAGGCATGTGTGCAAAACTGATAATACAATCAACTCATTTAATGTATATAGACACTAAACTTTTTGATATTGTCTACTTTAGAATACAAAAATGGAATAGATCATGTATTATTAGTTTCAAAGATTTTTTTTTTCTTAGAGTTAACTCATATGTTTATATATCTCATGCTTTCAGGGATTAGGACTTGGTGAAGTTCACATGAATGACTCTCTCTTAGGATTTGGCCCAGACCTAATCCAGGCATATGTGCAAACTGATAATACACTCAACTCGTTCAAAATATATATAGATTGTACATTTTGATAGTGCCCACTTTAGAATCCATAAAAGGGAATAAATCATGTAATTGGTTTCAAAGATTTTTTTTCTCGGAATTAACTGATATGTTTATATATCTGATGCTTTCAGGGCCCCGGACTTGGTGAAGTTGACATGGATAACTCCCTCCTAGGTTTTGGCCCCGACCCAATTCAGGCATGTGTGAACAATTGATAATAATATGAACTCATCTAAAATAAATACACACTGTACTTTATGATATTGCTCACTTTAGAATACATAAAAGAGAATAAATCATGTAATTAATTTCAATTGTTTTTTCTGAGAATTAACTGATATGTTTATATATCTCATGCTTTCAGACCCCCGGACTTGGCCAAGTTCACATGGATGACTCTTTCTTAGCATTTGACCCATACCTAATCCAGGCAAGTGCACAAAATTGATAATACACTTAGATCATTTAAGATATATATACACCGTAAATCATATTGCTCACTTTAGAATCCATAAAAGGAAATAAATCATTTGATTGGTTTCAAAGATTTTATTTAATTTTTTCCTAGAGTTAACTGGTATGTTTGTATATCTCATCATGCTTTCAGGCCTCCCCACTTGATGAAGTTCACATGGATAACTCTCTCTTTAGCTTTGTCCCTAAACTAATCCAGGCATGCGGGCAAAACTCCTAAAACACTTAACTTGATCAGTCTAGCTCCTCACTCATTTAAACAATATATACATTGTACATTTTGATATTGTCCTCTTTAGAATTCTTCTTGCATAATATCAAGCCAAAGAATTAAGTTTTTACTTGTGTGTGCAGATTGAAAGTGAGAACCTCGATCTAAACACCGGCAGTTTGGTGCTTGGTGCAAATGAAAATATTGGAAATGCCTTGGCTATGCCGAATGAACAGGCAAGCAATATATCCATATTGCACTACTTTTGACATTTCTTCTCAGAGTTAGTAATATAGTTTGTATTTTGTACGTAGGCACTACAGCTTGCTGGGAGTGAACAACTGGCTGAAGGAAGCTGGTTGACAAACAACAACACTGGATCTGGTGATATCCCAGCAGCAGAAAACGTAAATGAGGCATGTGTTCTAGCACACTTATTGTCATTATTCTGACTTTTTAAAATAACCAGTATGATCAAAGGTATGCTTTTGACTTTTTTTTTATAGGATTGGAGGGACTTATTATTGGAAGAGATGGGTGAGCTCCAAGTCTGGATGAATGAGCTCGGGGAAGTGGAGATTGACCTTCCATAAGAGTGAAGATGAACAGAACTACGCTTGACTAAGCCTTTCTTATAATACTGCTCAATATATTTTCTCAAGCTAATAATTTTGTGGTCCTTGATTGATGGATGTTTGTAATTGAATGTTTGTTGGATGTTTTGGGTGTTTTTTCTTTTGTTCTATAAGGAGGAGATTTTACCATATCAATATCAATGGTATATTGATCTTCTGCTCTTACTTGGATTTTACTTATTACAATCACAAAATAATAATTATTTGATGTCAACTAAATATCTATAATTTTTTATTATATAAAAAAAAGAACTTTCATTGATAACACATGAACTAATTATGCATAAATAATTGATCTTTTATATCACTCATTAATAGTACATTGGTCTTTCACTCTTGTTTGATATTGCTTATTATAATCACAAATAATTATAATTTGACGTCAATTAAAATATCTATGATTTTTTATGATAAAAATTAAATTTTTTATAAAAGTAAATTTTTTAGTGATTATTTAGTCACTTAACTCACACTCAACTTACAAATAAGGTATTGAACTCAAAAAAATTCTAACATATCACTAAATTACAAATAACTATGAATTGATCGACTAAACATAAAAAAGTTAATTCACGACCGTTTAGATCACCTTTCACTTTAACCCAAGTCTGTTAAGTTGCACTTCTAGTTTAATAACACGTGATAAAAGTACCCATTTAATTTAAATCCGAATCATTTGAAAAAAGTTTTAACTAATATCTTCATCACTACTCTTATAATCAAAGCCTAAACACACATACTCATATAAATATCATCTTTGCAATGCATCACAACCACTACTTAAACTCACCCTAGTCGCTAATATGATTGATGGATTTTGTTGTGTTTGCATTGTCTGTTGAAGAGTTGAATTATGTATCTTTGATGGTGTTATTTTGTCAATGCTAATTTTGTATTAATTCTCAAACCCATGTGTTTATCCTTTTGACATATACTTACTTTTCCCATTTTTGCTCTTTTTTTCTTATTTTTTACATCTCCATATGTGTGCATGTATATGTAATGAAGGCTTGTGATATAAAGAGATGGAGATTGTGATTTATGGATCTCAAATAATAGAAACTTGGTGTTTGATAAAAGCCTAAATAAAATAAAATATGTTTAAAGATATGTACAGAGATTTTGACACATGGTTGTAAGGAAAGGAAGGTGAATTGTTTTAGTAATGGACTGTGCATGATGGTTAAGAAGACAAGGGTAGTTAGTATGTTTGGAGGTTGAAGAGGTGAAAAAAAATGGTTTGTAAAAGATAGATCATATACATTCTTTAGATGAGATGTACCATCCACATTAGATGCAAATCAACCATGTATTATACATGAGTCGTTTTTGTGTCCAATATTTAGCGATAGTTGATTGAAAATTTTACACACTATAATAATTTGATTCATAATAATGATCTTAATAATTATAAAGTTGAAAGATATCAATGATTAATAGTTCAAATAATTGAAATGAAATGATTGAATGAATGAAAATTATTTTCACTCCACTTATAAACATTTTCAAATAATCAATCCATTTTAGAGTATACATTTCATTCTATTCTCACTCCATACCATTTCATCTAAGTGAACACAAGTGTCTAGTGATTTATAATATGTAACTCTTGATAAGATGAATATACTAACTAGCAAAATCACATTGTAAACATGAAAAATTCAGACTTTTATATGACTGTTTATTTTATTTATGAGTTACTTAAACGATATTTAAGTGCAAGCCTTTGGATTGAATTCTTGTAGACTTTGATAGATGAAAATCTATTATCAGTAACATCCTAGAGACATTTAAGAATAAAAATGGAAAAATATAAATATGGTCCACAATAAAAGAGGATTTTAAAAGATGTAACTGAAGCATAAAAATTCAAATACATTACGCCAATATCCTATCTACAGACCACTGGTAGAGATATGAAGAAGTTTGTTTCATTAAATTATATTAGTATAAAACAAAATTTTATAAAAACAACTAATATAATATTAAATTTTAGCTGCCGGTCTTTCCAACTGTTACCTACATAGCTAATATTAATTTATAGATTGCTTTGCATGAACGCTATCTTTTAGCTATAAATTGAGAGCGGTTTTTATTTTGTGAAATCAAAGTTACTAGCTAATAGAACTAAAAAGAAAGTTTGGTGTGTTTTATTTCTATAAAAAAATAAAAGAAAGTTCAATGTTATATCTACACTGTAGAATACATATCATAATTACTTCCCAAGAGAAATCTATAAAAAAAGTAAATTATAAGCTTAATCATGGTACAATATTGAAACTTGAGTTGAAACACAGGGTAAAATAGCTAATTTATAATTGTCCTCCCTAAAAACTTGCCATTTGGTCATGTTATTAAAAAAACTCATAATATTTGTCAAATCTATACAGGTGTATAACAATCTAAAATATAAATAACATACTATTTCAATATATAACAAAACAGTTGAGAATGAAAACAGTCGAATACAATTGTGGTCCACAATAAAAGAGGATTTTAGAAGATGTAACTGAAGCATGAAATTTCAAATACATTACGCCAATATCCATATCTACAGACCACTGGTAGATATATCTAGAAGTTTGTTTCATTAAATTATATTGGTATAAAATAAAATTTTATAAAAAAACCTATTTATAACGTTAAATTTTAGCTGCTTGTCTTTCTAACTGTTACCTACATAGCTAATATTAATTTATAGATTGCTTTGCATGAACGCGATCTTTTAGCTATAAATTGAGAGGGGGGGGGGGGGGTTTATTTGGTGGAATCCAAGTTACTAACTAGCTAGTAGCACTCTCCCATTAGAAAACATAAAAGAAATTTCGAAATTTTTCTCAATCACTTGAGAAAAATGTATCGCAGCCTGTCTTAAAAGATGGAATTACCAAGGTCTATTACTGAATTTTTAGACAAAAGTTTGTGATTTTTTGTTCATTTGTGTGACTTATAATATGATCTATAATGTTATATTTGTGTGACAAAAGTTTCATAGATTCCTACCTAATAACCGAGTAACCAGTGCTTTTACTATATATGCATTTCAGTGACAGCCGTGAGTCATCCTCTGGAGGCACTCAGCATTCTGGAGCAAAGAGATGAAAATGAAAAAAGCTATGATGTTGTTTTATCAGATGTACACATGCCAGATATGAACGGCTTCAAACTCATGCACCGTGTTAATAAAGAATTTAATCTACCTGTTGTCTGTAAGTTTTTCTGCACCTTAATTAAGGTTCACTCCCTGGTTAGGATAGAAAATAATTGTTTCTTTAAGTAATATAAATAAGTAGCATTGAACTTGTGAGAAACAGTGATTTTAGAAGAACAAGGAGAAATATGCATACCAAAGAGCCATCCAAGCCAATATACCAAGAAGTATTCCCTGGTCTTCTGCTGCCACATATACTGCTGACGAACCAAGAGGTAAGAAACCCTTAATTCTATATATATGTATTTATTTATGTATGGATATGTATTATATAAGTATAATTAATGATGATGAACTTTGTTGACATTGACACATAAATGAAGAGTAAGCCGGTTGTTTGGACGCCAAACCTCCACACCCGCTTTGTGGAATGTATTTTGATTCTTGGTCCTCGAGGAGTAATTTATAGATCTTATACATATCAATTGTAATAATTATATATTTAGACCATTGTCAAAATAATAAAATGATTAAATCTATTTCAGATGCGGTTCCAAAAAATATTCTGGAAAAGATGGATGTATCATCACTAACCCGAGAACAAGTGGAAAATCAATATTTAAATAATAAGTTCAAAATTGAATTTCAACATATTATATTATATTTCAACAATGAGAAAATATTTAATCTTTGTAGACAAGAGAACACAATCCACCTTGTGTATATGCCCTAGGTTTGATTAGGAATGTATAAAAAAATTATTACATGTCTGAACTAGTATATTAAAAAAAAAAATTTGGCAGCTGTCTTAATTTTTTAGGGTAAAACGTATACCATAGACGAAACAACAAATCAATTAAACACAACAGAAACAGACATATAAAAACACTAACACCAACAAAGGGTTGGTGCAGTGGTTGAGCTCGTGTCCCCTTGCGGGAGGACATGAGTTCGATTCCTGTTATGTCCTCCGGACATCGGAGACAAAGCCAAATTCTCTAGTCCATACTTTTTTGGCCTCTCCCTCTTCTTCTTCCCTTCTACTCCCTCCCCCGCCGCCCGAGCAGAATGGATTACTTTTTCTCCCTCCATCCTACAAATAATCAAACACAATTCACAAGATTACTACTTATAAATATGTATATATATATATATCTTTTGTGATTATTATCACCTAAAAGTTACAAGTTCAACCATTACAATTAACATTTCTCAAGAAAAACCAAGAGATTTAATCTTTACAAGACACATGATACAAAATCATAAAGATTTACATAAAAATCAAGAACTGAATACAAAAGTGATATAATCTACAATAAAATTTTCAGGGTAAATTTTTAACTATATATACTTGCTCGTGGGAGAAAAGTCTTGAAACTACTAGATGAAGTAAATAAAATTATGCTCATTATTGCCTATTTATAATAAATAATTAGTAGGTTTTGGCAAGAAAGAACAGGGTTTAAAATAAAATTACATAATTATTAAATAATAATTAATTGAAAGATTTGTAGGTACTCGAAATATGGATTTTTCTTGTCCATGCATCTTGAATGAATAAACCCGTAAAATTGTCCGCAGATTATATTATCTAATTAATTAAATAATTTTTGTGCAACGTGTATCTTATCCTATCTGTTTAATCTTATTACCCTATTTGTTTTCACATGGCTCCCTTGGTTTTTAGCTGGAAAATTTTACAGCTATCTAAAATTTTGGATTCCATCCAAAATTTCGGTCATAGCATGTCCATGTGCTCTTGGTTTGGCAACTCCAACAGCTGTGATGGTTGGTACTGGAGTTGGTGCCACTCAAGGTATTCTTATCAAAGGTGGCCAGGCCCTAGAGAGTGCTTATATAACCAATAAACAAACAAATTAAGCTACTTTACACTTACCATCATCGTTCAGGTGAACTGTACGTATTGTCTTTGACAAGACTGGGACTCTAACAATGGGCAAGCCACAGGTAGTCGACACAAAACTTCTAAGAAACATGGTTTTCTTGGAGAATTTTACAAGCTGATCGCTGCAGCTGAGGTGAATTCTTGGTTTTTAGGGCTTATATTTTTTGTTTCCTACGGCCTAAGAATTCATATTTCCAAAAGATACTATATTCTGCAACAAAATTGCAGAATAGGCTTTGGTCTGTCAAATGGATGTCATCTAGATCTAGTAGTAAATACAGTAGCTTTTAAGCATATGAACATATTGCATAAGTACTGTTGTGATGAACTTGTATCAGGTAAACAGCGAGCACCCTTTGGCCAAGGCGATTGTAGAGTATGCTAAGGACTTTAGAGAGGATGGGGAAAATCCTGTCTGGCCAGAAGCTCGAGACTTTGAATCTATTACTGGACACAGTGTGAAAGCTGTAGTTCGTAATAAAGAAATAAATGTGGGAAACAAGAGCCTGATGGTGGATCTCAAAATCAGTATTCCAATTGATGCAGAGGAAATGCTTGCAGAAGCTGAAGGAATGGCTCAAACTGGAACTCTTGTGTCAATAGATGGGCATAAAATTTAATAATTTTAGATACGCGCATTTAATTGATTGATGGAATAATTAAAAAAACGGCCCCTCTATATGCAAAATTCAGTTCACTAGCTAGCTCATATTTACCTTTATTCAACCCTTAAATACATAACAAACTCATTATAAATATATGTATAATAAAAGTTGAAATATATAGATATATGACTAAAAAATTGTCTAGATGTCATAAAATTATATTAATCTATGACATTTTATGAATGTGGTACATTTAATCCAATTAAGATGAGTGTTAGGAATCAATAATTTTTTATGATAACATAAACACTTTGTAGCATGTTTTATTTAGAATCTTTATCAAAATTTCAGTTGTAATTGTTATACTTCTTGTCCTTGAGAATTATCAACGGATGGATAGAATCGGATGGCTAATTGTAAATATCCAATGCCATGTAATTTTATCTAAGTGAAGGATATTCAACTGATGAGATGTAACTATTCAACTGATGAAGACTGGATCATGTTTCAACTGATGAAAACCAAGCATTCAACTGAAGACAAAGTATTCAACTGATGATGCTAAGGAATTCAACTGATGAGACTGGAACAGCATTCAACTGATGAAGTCTGTAATTCGCTCAACTGATGAAGGAGCTTTCAACTGATGAAGCCAAGAGCAGTTGAGAGTAACCAGAGCTTTCAACTGATGAAGTAGAGAGCAGTTGAAAGTGACTAGAGTTTAAGCCTGACAAATCACATGGATCGAATTACACTAAAATAGACATGGAAGCCGGAAAATAAAGAAGAAGCAGAAATATTCTCATCTCATGCAATGCAATCTGGATCAAATCAAGATAATGGTCAAAGATGAAGACATCTCAGAAAACATGCATAAGACAAAGATGTGCAACATTGTTTAGATTAAAGTGCAATTTGTATTCTAGTTAAAAGCTTTGTAAAACTTGGAGTATATAACCAAGTTAGTTGCATCAGTTGAAAGTGTTCGAAAAACATGAGAGAAAATCTGAGAGTTAGAAACTGTTCAAGTGATGAACCTGCAGCTGTGCGAATTGTAATCAATCCACAGATTCTTCAATATAAAATCTCACGGGTGGATTTTAATACTTGGTGTTTTTCTGTTTTGCTGTTTTAAAGTGTTTCTATTCTTGAATCTTTTAATTTGTAAAAGATTGTATTCAACCCCCCTTCTACAATCTTTCTCATAGTTGGTGTAAAATAACAATGAGATTGTAGGAGAAATTTGATAAAGCATTTTCTAGTCATATATTATTTATTTGATTGTAAAAATTTGACTTTTTTTTTAATTATAACTATATGTTCTGTTAGTTTTAAAAAAAACTACTATATGTTCCGTTTCCAACATTTAACCGAAGCATTATTTGAGAGTAGGCTTATTGAATTCGGTTGAACAATAATATGACTGACTTAAAAACGGTCCCACACAATATTCTAGCCACAGATATATAATAAAATGGTCTTTCTAATGTGTGCCCATGGGCACACACACACTAACAACCACTTTTTGTTGAGATGGAGGGCTTTTACTGGTCATGTTTTTTGTGCATTTGCAGGGGGCCATGATTATTAATGAGGTTTTGGTCAATAAAAGCTCTCCACCTCAACAAAAAGTGGTTGTTAGAAAAAATCCGATAATAAAATAGTCAAGGGAGCAAATCTGTGGGTAGCCACAAAACAAGATGGTATAAACTGTAACTTAGATATAAAAGTCCAAATACATCAAATTAATTTTAATATCTATAAGAAATGAGTGTAAAGATATCCCCAAGATTGTTTCATTAAATTCAAAGTATTCATATGAAAATAAAATCTATGGAACATTTAGTTCAACTAACTGAGTTTCTAACCATTAACCCCCTCACCGAAATTAATTTACAGATAACCTTACACAACTATAAATTGGGGGAAGGCACTCTTGTATTCCTGCAAGCAACTCACTAGGAGTATTCTTCCCTTAATAATATTAAGGAAAGCAAAGGTTTAATTTTTTTGAATAATTGTATTAATAATTATAAACACCACATAAAATGATTCGAATATTAGTGGTGGATGACGATCTAACAAGTTTATTAGTGGCCAAAGCAGCACTCCAGAGATGTAGTTATGAAGGTCTAGTTTGACTTTTCAATTAGAATGTTTTCACTTTTGCTTCTTTTTCTTGATAATGTGTGATTTAAAATGTTTGCTTTTGAATGTATCTTCTTGGTACTTTATTTTAGCATAATCTTCTGAATCAATTTTATAGACGGGCAACGACACATAGTAATACAGATGATGTGTGTGTTCCGTTGTGATGGGGAGTGATGTTCGACAACTGTTATCTAAAATGTTGATCAAATTCTTGCCTAACACCTTAGCGACTTATATGTATTTAGTCCTGATTTATTCAAAATTTAGTGGATTCAAAAGATTTGCAGATTTTCTTTTATAATTAATCAATAATTAATAAAACAAAATGTATGTATGTATATATGTATTTTGTTTATTAGTATAAGAGTTTGGAACTTCTACATCTCAGTATATCAGTGAAGATTTTTCAAGACAATCACCCACTGATGACTGTTTATACTCTGAATTGCAGTGACGGCTGTGACTCACGCCTTACAGGCGCTCAGCATACTTGAGCACAAAGATGAAAGGGAAAGACCGTATGATATGGTGTTAGCTGACGTGCACATGCCTGTCATGAATGGCTTCGACCTCTTGAAACGCGTTAATGGAGAGTTTAACTTACCCGTTGTCCGTAAGTGTCTATTGTCTTTTTTGACAGATCAGTTTCTGCATCGTTTCTTAATATTATATATGTCATTTATGTTTATATTTTTAACGAATTGAATGAATAAATTTGAAGTGTACACATTGATTTCACTTCTGACTGAGAAATGACCTGTTTTCTTTTACTCATATATCGAATTATGTTAAAGTTTTCTAATAAACATTAAACTTGTGATCAATAGTGATTTCTGCTGATGATAGGCCCAATGTTATCTCCAAAGGGCTTCAACTAGGGGCACCTGCATTCGTCGTAAAGCCAATGATAATTGATCAAGCAAAAACAATGTGGCGACATTGGATGACATGGAAGAATAGGGAAAGACATGCTTGGCGAGAATTCAACCGAGCTAATTCTATACCCAGAATACGCTTTTTGTCGCCTTCTGGTTCTGGCTCAGATATGGAGGTTTATAACCCTAGAGGTTAGGAACCCCTAAATCATTATTAATAATTTAATATGTCTATATATAGTATAGTATAAATGATGCTTTGTTGGCTTTGACACAGAAAGGAAAGGTAATAAAGCTAACTGGACCTCAAACCTTCATAATCGTTTTGTGGAGGTTATGCTAATCCTTGGCCCGAAAGGTAAGCTACATATACACAGACTTTTGCATATCACCCACAGCAATTTACTATACATATTGTCTCAGAAACTAATTACATTATATGCAGAGTCTGTTCCCAAAAAGATACTTGAGAAGATGAATGTACCTTGGCTAACCAGGGAACAAGTGGCTAGCCACCTTCAGGTTTTCGAAATTGAACCTTATTGTATATGCTTATGTTGCACAATTAAAGAGAGTTTAAAAATTAAATTAAATAGCACATTTCGTTATCAAATCAACAACATTGTATTATACTTTCTTTTCACTACTGTAAAAAATGTAACTACCGGAATATTTTTGGGACTGACATGTGAAATGCAGAAATTCCGGAAGTTCTTGGATAAGGTTATGGATGGTACAACAAGTCTTGATCAAGGTACAAATCGATGGGTCGACTGCCATTATTACTCGAGCATTGTAGGTGGAAATCCGAACCGGATTTTACTTGAGCAACTTCTGGAGCAGAGAAGGACGGGTAAGTCGGCAGCTCCCATTAGAGCTTCCCAGCCATTACCCCCGTACAACGAAGCTGGTAAGTTAATTAATTAATACTATATTTTCAAACTCAAAATTAATAGTGAACAACAATCATCTTAATTATATACATATCTAAAATTACAATTGCTTTTCATTTGTGCAGAGTCTTCTTCTAGCCCGTATATTACAATGTCGATGCCAAACAACCATGCCTCTTCTTCTGTGAATTTAGCTACACTGACACCAGCGCTTGGCGGAGTGGCTTTCCAAAGTGCTGACAACGTAGCTACAACTGTACAGGGGCTTGGCGGTGCACCCTTCGGAAGTGCTGGACACATGAATGTTGAATATCAGATGAGTTCTTATGAAATTGCTGTGGTGCCCCAGGAGAATCAGTATGTCTTCAATGGAAATGTGATGCCTATGATTGAACAGGCAAGCAGTATGGTCCCAGCTCCCTTTAAAATATCTTCTTAGAGTGAACTAATATGTTTAAATATCTCATACTTTCAGGCTCCCGAACTTGGCGAATTTCACATGGATGACTCTCTGTTAGGATTTGATCCGGACCTAATTCAGGTATGTGTGCAAAACTGATAATACAATCAATTCATTTAAAGTATATATACACTATACAGTTTGATATTGTCTTTTTTAGAATACAAGAAATGGAATAAATCATGTATTATTAGTTTCAAAGATTTTTTTCCTTAGAGTTAACTGATATGTTTATATATCTCATGCTTTCAGGGACCAGGACTTGGTGAAGTTCAGATAAATGACTCTCTCTTAGGATTTGGCCCACACCTAATCCAGGCATATGTGCAGACTCATAATACACTTAACTCATTCAAAAATATATAGATTGTACATTTTGATAGTGCCCACTTTAGAATCCATAAAAAGGAATAAATCATGTAATTGGTTTCAAAGATTTTTTTCTCAGAATCAACTGATATGTTTATATATCTCATGCTTTCAGGCTCCCGGACTTGGTGAAGTTGACATGGATAACTCCCTCCTACGTTTTGGCCCTGACCCAATTCAGGCATGTGTGCACAACTGATAATAATAAACTCATCTAAAATAAACCGTACTTTATGATATGCTCACTTTAGAATACATAAAAGAGAATAAATCATGTAACTAATTTCAATTGTTTCTTCTGAGAATTAACTGATATGTTTATATATCTCATGCTTTCAGACCCCGGGACTTGGCCAAGTTCACATGGATGACTCTTTCTTAGCATTTGACCCATACCTAATCCAGGCAAGTGCAAAAAATTGATAATACACTTATATCATTTAAATATATATAAACCGTAAATTTTCATATTGCTCACTTTAGAATCCATAAAAGGAAATAAATCATTTGATTGGTTTCAAAGATTTTTTTAAACTTTTTCCTAGAGTTAACTGGTATGTTTGTATATCTCATCATGCTTTCAGGCCTCCCCACTTGACGAAGTTCACATGGATAACTCTCTCTTTAGCTTTGTCCCTAAACTAATCCAGGCATGCGTGCAAAACTCACACTTAACTTGATCAGTCTAGCTCCTCACTCATTTAAACAATATATACATTGTACATTTTGATATTGCCCTCTTTAGAATTCTTCTTGCTTAATATCAAGCCAAAGAATTAAGTTTTTACTTGTGTGTGCAGATTGAAAGCGAGAACCTCGATCTAAACACCGGCAGTTCGGTGCTTGGTGCAAATGAAAATATCGGAAATGCCTTGGCTATGCCGAATGAACAGGCATGCACTATATCCATGTTGTAGTACTTTTGACATTTCTTCTCAGAGTTAGTAATATTATAGTTTGTATTTTGTACGTAGGCACTACAGCTTGCTGGGAGTGAACAACTGGCTGAAGGAAGCTGGTTGACAAACAACACTGGATCTGGTGATATCCCAGCAGCAGAAAACGGAAATGAGGCATGTGTGCTAGCAAACTTATTTTCATTATTCTGACTTTTTAAAATAACCAGCATGATCAAAGGTAGTCTTTTGACTTTTTTTTTATAGGATTGGAGGGACTTTTTATTGGAAGAGATGGGTGAGCTCCAAGTCCGGATGAATGAGCTCGGGGAAGTGGAGATTGACCTTCCATAAGAGTGAAGATGAATAGAGCTACTCTTAACTAAGCCCTTCTTATACTGCTCAATATATTTTCTCAAGCTAATAATTTTGTGGTCCTTGATGGATGTTTGTAATTGGATGTCGGATGTTTTTGGTGTTTTTTCTTTTGTTCTATGAGGAGATTTTTACATATCAATATCAATGGTACATTGATCTTCTGCTCTTACTTGGATTTTACTTATTACAGTCACAAAATAATAATTATTTGATGTCAATTAAATATCTATAATTTTTTATTATAAAAACAAAATAAGAATTTTCATTGATAACACATGAACTAATTATGCTTAAATCATTGATCTTTTATATCACTCATTAATAGTACATTGGTCTTTTGACTCTTGTTTGATATTGCTTATTATAATCACAAATAATTATAATTTGATGTCAATTAAAATATCTATGATTTTTTATGATAAAAAGTAAATTTTTTAGTGATTATTTAGTCACTTAACTCACACTCAACTTACAAATAAGCCATTGAACTTAAAAAATTTCTATACATATCACTAAATTACAAATAACTATGAATTGAGCAACTAAACATAAAAAAGTTAATCCACTATTGTTTAGGTCACCTTTCACTTTAACCCAAGTCTGTAAGTTGCACTTCTAGCTTAATAACACGTGATAAAAGTATAATTTAAATTCGAATCATTTGAAAAAAGTTTTAACTATCATCTTCATCACTTCTCTTATAATCAAAGCCTAAACACACATACTCATATAAATATCATCTTTGCAACTCATCACAACCACTACTTAAACTCACCCAAGTCGCTTATATGATTGATGGATTTTGTTTGCAACTCATCACAACCACTACTTAAACTCACCCAAGTCGCTTATATGATTGATGGATTTTGTTGTGTTTGCATTATCTGTTGAAGAGTTGAATTATGT
Source organism: Daucus carota subsp. sativus (assembly GCF_001625215.2). NCBI lineage: Eukaryota > Viridiplantae > Streptophyta > Magnoliopsida > Apiales > Apiaceae > Daucus > Daucus carota. The sequence goes on along the minus strand of NC_030384.2, from coordinate 35,871,590 downwards.
ATCTTTGAAGTGTTATTTTGTCAATGCTAATTTTGTATTAATTCTCAAACTCATATGTATATCCTTTTGACATATACTTTTCCCATTTTTATTCTTTTTTCTTATTTTTTACATCTCCATATGTGTGCATGGATATGTAATGAAGGCTTGTGATATAAAGAGATGGAGATTGTGATTTATGGATCTCAAATTATAGAAACTTGGTGTTTGATAAAAGCCTAAATAAAATAAAATATGTTTAAAGATATATACAGAGATTTTGACACATGGTTGTAAGGAAAGGAAGGTGAATTGTTTTAGTAATGGACTACACATGATGGTTAAGAAGACAAGGTTAGTATGTTTGAGGTTGAAGAGGTGGAAAAAATGGTTTGTAAAAGATAGATTGTGTACATTCTTTAGATGAGATGTACCATCCACATTAGATGCAAATCGACCATGTATTATACATGAGTCATTTTTGTGTCGAATATTTAGCGATAATTGATTAAAAATTTCACACTAAAATAATTTGATTCATAATAATGATCTTAATAATTATAAAATTGAAAGATATCAATGATTAATAGTTCAAATAATTGAAATAAAATGATTGAAGGAATGAAAATTATTTTCATTCCACTTATAAACATTTTCAAATAATCAATCCATTTTAGAGTATAAATTTCATTTTATTCCCACTCCATACCATTTCATCTAAATGAGCACAAGTGTCTAGTGATTTATAATATGTAACTCTTGATAAGATGAATATAATAACTAGCAAAATCACATTGTAAACCTGAAAAATTCAAACTTTTATATGACTTTAATTTATTTGTCAGTTACCTAAACGATATTTAAGTGCAAGCCTTTGGATTGAATTCTTGTAGACTTTGATAGATGAAAATCTATTATTAGTAACAACCTAGAGATAACAAGACATATAAGAATAAAAACTAAAAAATATAAATATGGTCCACAGTAAGAGAGGGTTTTAAAAGATGTAACTGAAGCATAAAAATTCAAATACATTACGTCAATATCCTATCTACATACCACTGGTAGAGATATGAAGAAGTTTATTTCATTAAATTATATTAGTACAAAACAAAATTTTATAAAAACAACTAATATAATATTAAATTTTAGCTGCCCGTCTTTCTAACTGTTACCTACATAGCTAATATTAATTTATAGATTGCTTTGCATGAACGCGATCTTTTAGTTACAAATTGAGAGCGGTTTTTATTTGGTGAAATCCAAGTTACAAGCTAGTAGAACTCGTCCCTTAGAAAAAATAAAAGAAGGTTTAGTGTGTTTTATTTCTAGAAAAAATAAAAGAAAGTTCAATGTTATATCTACACTATGTAGAATACATATCATAATTACTTTCCAAGAGAAATCTATAAAAAAGTAAATTATAAGCTTAATCATGGTACAATATTGAAACTTGAGTTGAAACACAGGGTAAAATAGCTAATTTATAATTGTACTCACTAAAAACTTGCCATTTGGTCATGTTATTATTAAAAAAAAACTCATACATAGTTGGTTATATTTGTCAAATCTATACAGACGTATAACAATCTAATATATAAATAACATACTATTTTCAATATATAACGAACCAATAGCCAATACCATTATCCAATCACAATGTCTTAGAAGTTCAACAAATTATATATAATGGGGTGTAGGTCCAAGTTAGCTAACTAATTTTCGACCCAGCTGGAGATGCTATATCTAACTCTTGATAGATGAATATAATAACTAGCAAAACCACCACTACAAGAAAAATGGTTATTTTTGACGGGATGTTATTTTCGACCGTATACGATCGAAATTAGTCATTTTTGACCAGATTTTACGGGTCAAAAATGACCGCTTTTCCTGTAATGCACACACTATAGACATGAAAAATTCAAAAACAAAAACATATGATTGTTTAGTATGTTTATCAACCTAAACCGTGTTATATTGAGTTCTTGTAGGCTTTGCTAATGAAAAATTTAATATTGGTAACATCCTAGAGATAACAAAACAGTTGAGAATGAAAACAATCGAATAGAATTGTGGTCCACAATAACAGAGGATTTTAGAAGATGTAACTGAAGCCTGAAATTTCAAATACATTACGCCAATATCCATATCTACAGACCACTGGTAGATATATCTAGAAGTTGTTTCATTAAATTATATTGGTATAAAATAAAAGTTTATAAAAAACTATTTATAACATTAAATTTTAGCTATCTATCTTTCTAACTGTTACCTACATAGCTAATATTAATTTATAGATTGCTTTGCATGAACGCGATCTTTTAGCTATAAATTGAGAGGAGTTTTTATTTGGTGGAATCCAAGTTACTAACTAGCTAGTAGCACTCTCCCATTAGAAAACATAAAAGAAATTTCGGAATTTTTCTCAATTACTTGAGAAAAATGTATCGCATTTTGGTGGTAGATGATGATCGGACATCGTTAATAGTTGCAGCAGCATGTCTTAAAAGATGGAATTACCAAGGTCTTTTACTGAATTTTTAGACAAAAGTTTGTGATTTTTTGTTCATTTGTGTGACTTATAATATGATTTATAATGTTTTTGATTTTAATGTGCAGGTTGGCTACATTTTTCAATACTTTTTGGCCTAATCTTTGTGGATTACCTTTATTAAGCCACAATCACTTATATTTTTGTGTTTGTGATTTTTATATGGGAGAAGTTATAATAACCCCTTATATTTGTGTTTGTTTATTCTTTTTATGGGAGAAATAATAGTTTTGTGAAATATTGGTCAGATCCTCGGTTAATATTGTCACAAATCACTATGTGAAATTTTAAAAGAAAAAATATTAACTTGTATATGAATGATTATATTCATAACCCCACAATTTTAATAGAAGTGACACCTTTATAATATGTAGATAGATATGAACTTAAAAGTGTGATTTTTTGTCATATATACTTTTTAGTAAAACAAGATGCTTTTGGTCCTGATGTCACTGTTATGTATTTAACTTAGTGTAGTGAAATAATCATATGCCTTCTATTATTATTTTTTTAAAAAAATTAATGGATCTCTTTCACTAAATTCTCCATCCTTTAAAGGAAGGGACTAAATCAAAAATTTTTATGAAAAGGGAATCTTTCCTCTGGACTATGTTAATTACTTTGTTTCTTAGATTCCTAACCCAGTAACCAGTGTTTTTACTATATATGCATTTCAGTGACAGCCGTGAGTCATCCTCTGGAGGCACTCAGCATCCTGGAGCAAAGAGATGAAAATGAAAAAAGCTATGATGTTGTTTTATCAGACGTACACATGCCAGATATGGACGGCTTCAAACTCATGCGCCGTGTTAATAAAGAATTTAATCTACCTGTTGTCTGTAAGTTTCTGCACCTTAATTAATGTTCACTCCCTGGTTAGGATAGAAAATAACTGTTTTCTTTAAGTAAAATAAATAAGTAGCATTGAACTTGTGAGAAACAGTGATCTCTGCAGATGATAGGATAGAGACGGTACGCAGAGGGCTTACATTAGGGGCGCCGTCTTATTTGTTGAAGCCTATAACAACCGACCAGACCAGAAACCTATGGCAATACAGTGTTCTATGGAAGAACAGGGAGAAATATGCATACCAAAGAGCCATCCAAGCCAATATACCAAGAAGTATTCCCTGGTCTTCTGCTGCCACATATACTGCTGACGAACCAAGAGGTAAGAAACCCTTAATTATATATATATATATATGTATTTATTTATGTATGGATATGTATTATATAAGTATAATTAATGATGATGAACTCTGTTGACATTGACACAGAAATGAAGAGTAAGCCCGTTGTTTGGACGCCAAACCTCCACACCCGCTTTGTGGAATGTATTTTGATTCTTGGTCCTCGAGGTAATTTATAGATCTTATACATATCAATTGCAATAATTATATATATACATAATTGTCAAAATAATAAAATGATTAAATTTATTTCAGATGCGGTTCCAAAAAATATTCTGGAAAAGATGGATGTATCATCACTAACCCGAGAACAAGTGGCCAGCCACCTGCAGGTTTTCATACCCCCCCCCCCCCCCCCCCAATTAATTAAATATATTCTAATTATTGTTTATATGTAAGATAGAAAGTTTCAAAGTTAAATAATTGAATATTTAGTTATCTTATAACATTTTATGATTTTTTTGTAGAATACAAAATTAATTTAAGTTCTAATCGAATCCATGATCATATGTTTGCACAATTAATGCAGAAGTTCCGAAGATACTTGCAAACTATTTTGGATGGTAAAACAACCCTTGATGAATCTCCAAAGAGATGGATAGATTATACTCCCTCCATCCCATTTTAAGTGTCCACTTTGCAAAAATAAAAATTCCCAAAATATGTGTCATACTCTTTAACCCATACAAGTTTTTACTAGTTTCAATATAGTATTAAATACAACCAACTAGTTCCAATATGAAGAAAGGTCAAATACATAGTAGGAATGATGCTACACGTAATTAATATTTATAAAAACAAGGTTAATAGGTGTGTGAAGATAATGATAAAAACATTACATTAATTGTTTCTTAAGATGTGTGAAATTTGCAAAGTGGACACTTAAAATGGGATGGAGGGAGTAATTATTATTCAAGCGTTGTAGGCGGAAATCCCAACAAGATTTTAATTAATCAACTTTTGGAACAACGACGAACTGGCAAGTGGGCTGATCCCATTCAAGCTTCTCATCCCTTACCACCATACAATGAAGCTGGTGAGCTACGTACTTATAAATTTTAAAAGGAAAAACTAATAATGTGCAACATCACATCTTAAATACCTATTGATCTGAGATAATATATGTTTATCATTTGTGCAGAGGCTTCGTTTAGCATGAGCACAAGTAATGCAATGTTAATGTCAAACGACTATGCATCTTCTTCTGATAATGTTGCTACACCTACACAGGGGCCTGGCTGTGTACCTTTTCAAGGTACTGTTACTGTAGCCGGGCCTGTAGTAGGGCTTGGCGGCACACCTTTCCAGAGTGCTGGTAATGTGAACATGGAAAATATCAGTACCTATATTCATCGTATCCAGCATCTGAACTACAAAGCTAATCATGATCAGCCCGGTTCTTATGATCAAAATCCATTGGTGCCACAGCAGTACAATCTCACCAATGGAGGATTAATTGGAGGGGTTAACAATATTACGTTTTCTTCAACAAATCATATCGTACCTTATGATCAAAATCCATTGGTGCCACAGCAGTACAATCTCACCAATGGAGGATTGATTGGAGGGGTTAACAATATTACGTTTTCTTCAACAAATCATATCGTACCTTACAATCAAAATCCATTGGTGCCACAGCAGTACAATCTCACCAATGGAGGATTGATTGGAGGGGTTAACAATATTACGTTTCCTTCAACAAATCATATGGTACCTTCCAGTGGTACTACTCCCATTTTTGATGGTCTCAGCTCTAAACAACAATCCACTGTAGCTTTGCAAGATATGCAAACAGCAGACATGACCCAACAGGCACGTATTTTACATTGTATATAGTAAAGTCACGCCACTTTCAAATCAGTTAAGCTTTTACTGAGAAAACAATTTGATTTTTAATTTTGTGTGCAGTTGGGAAGCCTCCAAATTGATCCAAACATTGACACTTCCTTTGGTGAAATGGAGTTTGAAAATGCCGATCCTATGCAAATGAATGAAGAGGCACGTATTGTAATCCATGTTCCCCTACTTGCCAAATTCATTCTTATAATTTGTTGTTGTATATATCATGTTTCTAGGCTGCACAAATTATATGCAATGTATTATTTTGACTTCGTATTATGTAGGGAGAAGATTGGCAGGACTTGTTGAATCTAGATGTTGAGGAACTTTCTGACATTGAGGATGCCTAAGGACTTGGAGAGGAGGGTGAATGAAGACTCCTATATGTTCTGGAAATATTGTAAAAGGACATGGGAAACTTGACTATTCTGGGAAAGTTTTATTTTTACATTATTTCATCTAAACTCATTAAAATCCTAAATCCTTGTACCAGATGATTTGTCTTTAATTTGGAGTATCCTAACGAAATTACTTTGTTCTCTAATTTAGCGTCTGATCAAAATTTGGATATGAAGTGCATCACTAAATATGGGTATGAAGCCTTTTATGGGTTTAATCTTCAATTACATGAAACATGAAAATACACTACACCAAAAGTAATTAATGACACCAACGATTTGACAGGTCTAATTTAGATAACCTCGTTAGTTCATGAAATTTGATGAATACATGTTCTAAGAAATATGAATAGATGTAAATCAGTGCGCCGGTTTACATGTAAATTTGCTTTCCCTTATCCTCATGATGTACAATACACTTTGCATATAAATTTGGAAAAACACTATGCTTGATGAAACTTCCTACATTCCCAACCTTCCATCTTTGCGGCATCATCAAAATTTCCAGCTTCAAATGTTGAATCATCAAAATCAGTTACTCCCTCCTTTTCCTTGTACAAGATTTTCCCTCAACTTATTTTTGGCTGAATATGATCTGAGATTCGATAATAAGAAAAATCTTCCGTCCTTAAAACTGAAGAACTATAGTTAAGAAATAAGAACGTCCAGAGCTTATCTCAGAACATGTACAATACAAGAATTTAAGGACTGAATAGCTACAAAATAGGTGGCACTCCTACTTTAACTCCACTTCTCTTCTCTAAAGTACTCGGTCAACTCCTAATAAAGCACTACCCTTCCCTCGCCTTTTACATGTCCATTTTGGTTTTCGAAGAGTCAAATTGATCAATTTTGACTAAACATTACAAATTATTTATTCATTATTTTTGAAATCTGAAAGTTGCATATTAAAATAGACTAAATATACTTTCTAATGTATAATGTTTATTATTTTTTTCAATTATATGATACATTTAAATTCCCGTCAAAATGTAGTCAATTAGAAATTAGAATAGTCAAAAGTTAAAATAGACATATAAAAAGGGAAGGGAGGGAGTACTAACTATGACCTAGTCTAGCTAACTTATTCAAACTAAATACAGTTGACTAACTTATTTAAACCAAGGCAAATAAAAAATCAATATTTAAATAATAAGTTCAAAATTGAATTTCAATATATTATATTATATTCCAACAATGAGAAAATATTTAATCTTTGTAGACAAGAGAACATAAGCCACCTTGTGTATATGCCCTGGGTTTGATTAGGAATGTATAAAAAGATTATTACATGTATGAACCTATATATTAAAAAAGTTCTTTGGCAACCGTCTTAAATTTTTTTATGGTAAAATGTATACCATAGACGAAACAACAAATCAATTAAACACAACACAAACACACATATAAAAACACTGACACCAACAAAAGGTTGGTGCAGTGGTTGAGCTCGTGTCCCCCTTGCGCGAGGACATGAGTTCGATTCCTGTTATGTGTGTGGAATAAAAAAAAGAACATATAAAAACAAACCGCGGGGACTCTCAAGATCCAATCTTTGCTTCTTCTTGGGTCCTCCGGACATCGGAGACAAAACCAAATTCTCTAGTCCATACTTTTTTGGCCTCACCCTCTCCCTCCCCCGCCGCCTGAGCAGAATGGATTACTTTTTCTCCCTCCATCCTACAAATAATCAAACACAATTCACAAGATTACTACTTATAAATATGTATATATATATCTTCTTTTGTGATTATTATCACCTACAAGTTACAAGTTCAACCATTACAATTAACATTTCTTAAGAAAAACCAAGAGATTTAATCTTTACAAGAACATGATACAAAATCATAAAGATTTACATAAAAATCAAGAACTGAATACAAAAGTGATACAATCTACAATAAAATTTTTAGGGTAAATTTTTAACTATACTTGCTCGCGGGAGAAAAGTCTTGAAACTACTAGATGAAATAAATAAAATTATGCTCATTATTGCCTATTTATAATACATAATTAGTAGGTTTTGGCAAGAAAGAACAGGGATTAAAATAAAATTACATAATTAATAAATAATAATTAATTTAAAAACAAACCGCGGGGACTCTCAAGATCCAATCTTTGCTTCTTCTTGGGTCCTCCGGACATCGGAGACAAAACCAAATTCTCTAGTCCATACTTTTTTGGCCTCACCCTCTCCCTCCCCCGCCGCCTGAGCAGAATGGATTACTTTTTCTCCCTCCATCCTACAAATAATCAAACACAATTCACAAGATTACTACTTATAAATATGTATATATATATCTTCTTTTGTGATTATTATCACCTACAAGTTACAAGTTCAACCATTACAATTAACATTTCTCAAGAAAAACCAAGAGATTTAATCTTTACAAGAACATGATACAAAATCATAAAGATTTACATAAAAATCAAGAACTGAATACAAAAGTGATACAATCTACAATAAAATTTTTAGGGTAAATTTTTAACTATACTTGCTCGCGGGAGAAAAGTCTTGAAACTACTAGATGAAATAAATAAAATTATGCTCATTATTGCCTATTTATAATACATAATTAGTAGGTTTTGGCAAGAAAGAACAGGGATTAAAATAAAATTACATAATTAATAAATAATAATTAATTGAAAGATTTGTAGGTACTCGAAATATGGATTTTTCTTGTCCATGCATCTTGAATGAATAAACCCATAAAATTAATTGTCTGCAGATTATATTATCTAATTAATTAAATAATTTTTGTGCAACGTGTATCTTATCCTATCTGTTTAATTATATTACCCTATTTGTTTTCGGGTTTTATATCAAACTGGCCACTCGTTGCGTTAAAATATCTCACTTGACCCACACATCTCAACGGGGACTCATTTCAGCCACTATAAACTAAATACATATCATTTTACCCACATCACTATTCATACCTCCTTACTTAATCATTTATCAAAAATTAACCGTTTGTTTTTTTACAACGAAACCACTTCGAGTACTTTCATATTTGTCTCTAGTATTTATCAAAATAATTTGAGAATTTTATAAAGCAACATAACTATGTAATTAAAAATATATGTAGCTATAAATATATATTTATTTGATCACCCTTGTTATGTTACTTTATAATTTCCCAAATTATTTTGATAAATACTAGAGATAATTATGAAAGTACTCGAAGTGGTTTCGTAGTAAAAAAACAAACGGTTAATTTTTTATAAAAAATTAAGTAAAAATGTATGAATAGTGATGTGGGTAAAATGATATGTATTTGGTTTATAGTGGCTTAAATGAGTCCGTTGAGATGTGTGGTTCAAGTGAGATATTTTGACCCAACGAGTGGCCCGTTTGATATAACCCCATTTGTTTTCACATGGCTCGCTTGGTTTTTAGCTGGAAAATTTTACAGCTATCTAAAATTTTGGATTCCATGTGCTCTTGGTTTGGCAACTCCAACAGCTGTGATGGTTGGTACTGGAGTTGGTGCCACTCAAGGTATTCTTAACAAAGGTGGCCAGGCCCTAGAGAGTGCTTATATAACCAATAAACAAACAAATTAGGCTACTTTACACTTACCATCATCGTTCAGGTGAACTGTATTGTCTTTGACAAGACTGGGACTCTAACAATGGGCAAGCCACAGGTAGTCGACACAAAACTTCTAAGAAACATGGTTTTCTTGGAGAATTTTACAAGCTGATCGCTGCAGCTGAGGTGAATTCTTGGTTTTTAGGGCTTATATTTTTTGTTTCCTACGGCCTAAGAATTCATATTTCCGGAAGATACTATATTCTGCAACAAAATTGCAGAATAGGCTTTGGTCTGGCAAATGGATGTCATCTAGATCTAGTAAATACAGTAGCTTTTAAGCATATGAACATATTGCATAAGTACTGTTGTGATGAACTTGTATCAGGTAAACAGCGAGCACCCTTTGGCCAAGGCGATTGTAGAGTATGCTAAGAACTTTAGAGAGGATGGGGAAAATCCTGTCTGGCCAGAAGCTCGAGACTTTGAATCTATTACTGGACACGGTGTGAAAGCTGTAGTTCGTAATCTACGCATATGCTATTGTGTTATTAAAACTAGAACGTTCTAGCTATACAGATTGTCGAAAAGATAAAATCTGATCTTACCTAGCTACAAAATATAGGACATTATAGTCTAGTATCAAAAAGTCATGTAACTGAATATGAGTTACAGGTGCATGAAAGCAGAATATTGTGCAATATGTAGGACATCATCATAAATAAGATATCAGAGAAAATCAAAACCTAGCAGAGCTTTATAGAGACAAATAATGTCTGAAAATAATAAATCATACTTGATTCATCTTAAAATCAAAATCTGAATTGAGTCATGTTAACAACATATATATACTGCATTTTGTGCATACTATGATCTGATTTCTCCAAATCATCGCCTTTTTTCTTGCTTTTTTCTCATCACAAGCATACGACCAAAACTGTTCAATTTGTTATTTAACATTCTAATAATACCGAATTACCGATATAAGGCAAACTAGAGTCTGGAATAAAAATATGCACTTTTATAAAGAGTCAGTGCAAATCTCATTACATATTTTATAGACTAAAGATTCATTGCCATTTTTCTTACTCTTTTTCCCTCATCATTAGATGTATCCCTTTTGTTTTCGTCTTCCAAGCATTAGAACTTTCATTATGCTTCCTCGCTTCTTACTCATTACTTGTAATTCATACTTTCTTTACATTATCTAAATCACTTTTCTAATTATTATTTCTTGCAAATGTGATCATTTCTATTCCCACATCATCCCTTATATTATAACCTGCTAGATCAATGTAAGAAGGAGATTTTTTTCATCCATTAATTGTACAACCAAGGGGAGGTTATAAGTCGGTTCTTCTCCTTCTGTGACCTGCAATCAAAATATAGCATTGTCTTGCATTCTTTTCTGCAGAAATCTCTAATTTTAAATATGTTTGTTAATCTTCATGTTAAAAACAAAGGCAAATACACCCAATTTCAAGACCACGGATCCAATGTTATACAATCTCAACATGGAATAGCTATATTCTTGAAAACATAAATCATGAGCTCATGACAAAATAAAGACCTTTGCTGATGTTTATTTTATAGAATGACCAGTTCTTCATTGTCTTATCTCTGCATAATTCACTATAACATTCTTATGATTTTGTCCTAACTCCCGTGAAGTAGCCAAGTTCACTAGCAGAACAACAAAACAGGACAATTTGGATCTTTAAGAAAAATAAATCTCACCCTTTTATTTCTTAATTAAACATGTCAAAAATATACTAAAAACATCATTTGCTACACAATGTCATCCATTTGTAAAGAAATTCAAATTTTGTAAAAATAAACCGCCAAATAAACTCTAAGCAAAATATTACATGACTATATCCTGTCACGATAAAATCTAACTTTGACAACTACAAGATAAAAGCATTTGTTTGCAACACTGACTATGCACGCAAAAAACCAAATAAACAAACTAGCACCGATACGGCGATACCACATACTAAGGCCCTTAACTCCCATAACTATAAGTCTATAACACATATATTGTTATGCCACTTAAATACAGTTTACTTATGAATAAATTTTGAATGCAAATCGAGTTTTCATACTCATAAAATATGCAATACATGTGACTAATATGAAATTCTTTGAAATATGATAGTAGCTGGATGTAAATCAGAGGCCGCTATCATTTAAGCTAACATAGAGGCTTTGCTGAGGAGCTGTTGTATTACTTGTTCAAGGCAGCTTGTAGTCAAAAGTGAGCTCCTTCCTCGGAGGTATGTTCCTAGCAGCAAACAGCATTACATGCGGCCTTCTCATGTCTTCGTGATCAAATAGAGCACACTTAGCATATAGATTAGGAGAACAGCTATGCCTTATAAATTTTGCCACATTCCCAAACATCGCAGTTTTTGCATCATTAGAATTTCCAGCATCAACTGCTGATTCGTCGAAATCAATTCTTCCCTCCTCTTCCTTGTACTGAAGCAACTCTCCAACATACTCACAGATGAACCTCCCTTCTGAGATAAAATTTCTTGATCTAACACCCCAGCCTGTGGGTATAGTCTTGAAGATCTCTAGCTGGAGTTTTATACCATGTTGGCTCATTCGGTTTTTGCAATCAGGGGGACATTTGCAACAAGGACCACACTCGTAAACAACAGGATCCTTTTTGACAATAGAAACACTGTTGTTTATCGAAACCTTTCCATCACTCTTGTCGATGCAAGAACATAGGATTTCTTTCGAGCATCCATTAAGGCAATCACAGCCACTAGACTTAGTGTCAACACACTGCTGAGAGTGGTACGCCATCTTCGTTGTGTACTTGAAAGCTGGGGGTTTCTGACCATCTATTGCATTTACCACGCGAACTGGCATGTTTTCTTCCCCATTGGAAATATCAAGAATAACTACAGGACCTTGTGTTGCTTTGTTAAATTTTCTCGATGTGTTCTGTGTATTCCACCTAGGAAGCTCCTGCTGTCCCTGGATTCTTTCCAACTGAAACTTGTATACCAAATTTCCACAATGCTCGCGCTCTGGCCAACACTTTCTGACAAAGTATAGCCCGTCATAAACAAATTTTGATTTGTTCACGGAATCTGCAAGCGTCGATTTTGGCGCTTTCATATTCTGCATTCCTCTAATAACCCTCACTGGAACATCATTAATGCTATTCTTTAGTGCAAGGTTACCTCGAACTAATTTCTGGTCTTCAGGTTTCCCAGAACTGGGATTTGGTTTACCACCTTCCCCCCCATAAATCAAGACATCAGAGGAATGATTTTTATCACCATGCCGACCAGAGGTAACAATACTGGTGGCACAAATTTTTCCACCTATATTTTTATAATCTATACCAGCCAAGAACTTGCTGTGTAGGCCAACAATTACAAGTTCAGCTCTTGATTGAAATTGGTCCCCAATTTCAATACCAGGCAGAGCTCCGACACATTTATCAACATTAAGCCATTTCTTGTGATCTTTCAGTTGCATTGCTGCATCTACATAGATCTGCATACCAATCTTTCTTTTTCCATTTGTCTTCACTTTGTCGTCTTTCCGAACCCTTTCTAGTGTATCTTTATATAGATCCAGCACCTTCCTCACCTGATCCTGACAGCGATCTGCCTGATAGTTTTCTGGTAAACTGTTTTGATCAGTTTCCTTGTAGTTGCACGGCATATTGCTCTTATCATTCTCATTTCTGCATGCAAGAGAGATCTTACAAATTCCACTAGAGCCATAACTAATTTTTCCAGCAGGTTCCTCTTGAACTTCCATTATTTTCTCACTTGCATGTGCAGCCAGCTTCAACTCGTCATGTCTAGAAACTACCTTATCTTTTGCTACACTTTTTGCTACTCTTAATGCACCTTTATCAACCTTCACCCCTACCTCCTTCCCATCATTATCCATATGTATCATCTCCACCACAGTTCCTTCTTTTTCTGTATACATCCCATTCCACATCTCACATCCAGAAGAGGTAATGCGATCTAGTCCTCCAGAAGTCTTCTTAGGATTATGAATCTCCTTCTGAATAAGCATTGTGTCCACCAAAGCTGCACGTTCCACATTATCCTTTCCATTGCGTGAAAAATCACATCCAGAAGAGGAAACACAATCTAGTCTTCCAGAAGTTTGTGAAGGACGAGAATCCATCCAAGGGTTATGTGATGAAACCTGCCTATTCTCACCACTGAAGTTCATTTCCCGAGGAAAATCATCAGCCTCCATTCTTCCTAATACAGCCTCTCTAATCACTTTTGGCGGCCTCATCTCTGTTTTTCTTTCAGTTCGCTTCTCTGTTCGGTCAACAACCTCTTCACCATAAGAAACCAGTTGTTCTCTCACTTTGCATGTTGCACCAGCTGGTGCTGATCTACCAGGCAACTCTAGTGTACTGACCCCTCTCTCACTTCCAAGTTTCTTATATTTTAGCTGTGGAATGTGAGGTTGGGGAACCTGATCAACTGTTAAGCGCTCGCAATTGCACGACACATCTACGCCATCACAACTGCCACTCTCAAGTGAGCGTTTTCGGTTGATTGCAGAGCAATCTTCGTTATCAATCAGAAATGTCCTCATCAACCTAGGCTCAACTTGATCTTCTGATAGATCTTGTGATATGTAGTGATGCTGCAAAAGAAACGACGAGGGAAAGAAAAATGCAACATTAAATGGCAGATCCAAGACTCCATTGAAAGGAAGCTAAAACATTGTATAAATTTACACTATTTAAACCATAACATAAGCAAAATTCATAAAGAGCATAGCTCTAAATAGAAAAACTTAAACATTAACAGAATCAGGGTTTACGAATTTATCAGTTACTTCCTTATCTGGCATAAAGTACGCTCAACTTCTGGTTTATCATTAAATATACATTCTATACATCTGTTTATTCGCAATAGCATCAAGAATTAGGTCATGGAATACATTATACACACACAAAAACAATTCAGTTCTACTGTAACTACAATAAGGTGAATGTGTGCCATTGTGCGGGTTTCATCTAGAGACTAGAGGAAACAAGTTACATATAAATCACAATAATCTAAAACCTCATATTACAAAAAAGACAAAACAGACACTCACACACAAAACAAACAACAGGTGAACCGGAGAACAAAATGCATAGAGAATAAGAGAATGTAAGCACAAAAGAGTGATATTTGGACATGACGAAGTTCGTGATTAATTAACCGAAAACTAACCATAACAAGTTCATTCAGAGGAACTTTCGTGAAATTCAAGAGTAAAGTTGAACACACACAGAGTAAGGGGGGGAGGGAGGGAGAGAGAGAGAGAGAGAGAGACTGAGGGGGGAAGAGAGAGACTAGGGGGAGAGGGAGAGAGGGGTGGTCTCTGCATATATATACCTCAAATCAAGATGACATTAGAGCCCTAAAAAGGTGAATTATGCCACAAGAAAACACACAATTAAGCAGAAACTAACTATAAACAGTAGAATACAAGAATCCAGTAGAAACGTAAAGATGTATGAACATTAAAATGTATATGCATAAAAAGAAGAATGAGAGAACACTCACTTGAACGGTATGGAGAAATGGGGTTTGAGTTGGCGACGGAGCTAATGGAATAATAATACTATAATAAAGGAGGGAAGGAAAATACAAAGAGACTTGGCCGTTGGTATGATTGTCCTGTAGCTAAATACAGTATACAGCAACTCTTGTTCATTAAATTTAAATTTAAAATTCGATTTTTCTGTGGGGTAGGCCCATGTTTGCACTAAGATTTACAAGTGTGGCTACATTTGATTGGTTCATACCCTCTCAGCCCCATTGAATTGTATACACTATACAGTTTCTTTTTTGGGACATCTTATCAATTGTATACATACCAAAAATAGTATGTTTTTATAATATAAAAACTTATCTCCACCCACTACTTTCTTACACTTCACCCACTTTATACCTTAAATATTAGTAGGTCCCACCATTTTACTCATACTACACTCTTTTTACACCTTAAATAATAATCGGACCCACCACTTCACCCACTTTTCTTACTTTTCATCACTAAATTACACTTTTTCTTAACCTCCGTGCCACTCCCCATATGTATACTACTCACCGGGACAGAGGGAGTAATTTTTAATAATGGTGAACCTCTCAACAACCACACTAATTAAAAATGAACAAAAATAACTCCTATCTGCAACCATTATTTTATGATATTCTTTTTTAGGATGTCTCATCCAATTTTTTATCTTTCAAAATTTACCGAAAATAGTTAATGGGTTTTACCACTTTCCCACTTTTCTTCCCTTTTTGCACTATTTTTACTCCACTATCTCGTTTTATATATTAAAAATTAATGGGTCCCACAACTTCACCCACTTTTCTTAATCTTTTCCACTATTTTATATTTCTTAACCCCCGTGTCCAAATCATACGTAAAAAATTGCCGCGACGAAGGAAGTAGGATGTAGTGCTAAGCATTTGCTCATGGCACACACTAAACAAACTTGACCAACTTAGCCTTCTAATGGAAATAGTAGGTTCTAGATATCAATCAATTAATTATATTTATACAGGCCCTCTGAGAATTAGCGATTAGTAGTTAGCTGTGGATTGAATTAGATGTTTTGACTAGCTGACTGAATTAGATATTTTGACTAGCGGATTGAATTACTTGTTTCTGATAAAACTGTTTGTTAAATAGATGATTGATTAACTTTTTCTGACACAAATCAAAATCACTAATACAAAAAACTCCACAAAATACTTTTTTCAAAATTAGCTTTTTGGATTCAAACCTCTATTTCATATCCGCTAACTACCAAACACTAATTTTAACGTATTTTAGTAGTTAAACCTATAAAACATCTCAAAACTCTAATTTTGCTCTTAACCTCTAACTATAAAACAGGACCCTAATGTTTGTTAAGTTAACAGCATTAAAAATATTTAATAATTTTGGATACGCGCATTTAATTGATTGACGGAATAATTAAAAAAAAACGGCCCCTCTATATGCAAAATTCAGTTCACTAGCTAGCTCATATTTACCTTTATTCAACCCTAAAATACATAACAAACTCATTATAAATATATGTATAATAAAAGTTGAAATATATAGATATATGACTAAAAAATTGTCTAGATGTCATAAAATTATATTAATCTATGATATTTTATGAATGTGGTACATTTAATCCAATTAAGATGAGATTGTAGGAGAAATTTGATAAAGTATTTTCTAGTCATATATTATTTATTTGATTGTAAAAATTTGACTTTTTTTATTATAACTATATGTTCTGTTAGTTTTAAAAAAAACTACTATATGTTCCGTTTCCAACATTTAACCGAAGCATTATTTGAGAGTAGGCTTATTGAATTCGGTTGAACAATAATATGACTGACTTAAAAACGGTCCCACACAATATTCTAGCCACAGATATATAATAAAAGGGTCTTTCTAATGTGTGCCCATGGCACGCACACACTAACAACCACTTTTTGTTGAGATGGAGGGCTTTTACTGGTCATGTTTTTTGTGCATTTGCAGGGGGAGGTTTTGGTCAATAAAAGCTCTCAACCTCAACAAAAAGTGGTTGTTAGAAAAAATCCGATAATAAAATAGTCAAGAGAGCAAATCTGTGGGTAGCCACAAAACAAGATGGTATAAATTGTAACGTAGATATAAAACTCCAAATACATCAAATTAATTTTTTTTTTTTTTAACGTAGGAACCCGCAACCGCTATAAGAAATGAGTGTAAAGATATCCCCAAGATTGTTTCATTAAATTCAAAGTATTCATATGAAAATAAGATCTATGGAACATTTAGTTCAACTAACTGAGTTTCTAACCATTAACCCCCTCACCGAAATTAATTTACAAATAACCTTACACAACTATAAATTGGGGGAAGGCACTCTTGTATTCCTGCAAGCAACTCACTAGGAGTATTCTTCCCTTAATAATATTAAGGAAAGCAAAAGTTTAATTTTTTTGAATAATTGTATTAATAATTATAAACACCACATAAAATAATTCGAATATTAGTGGTGGATGACGATCTAACAAGTTTATTAGTGGCCAAAGCAGCACTCCAGAGATGTAGTTATGAAGGTCTAGTTTGACTTTTCAATTAGAAAGTTTTCACTTTTGCTTGTTTTTCTTGATAATGTGTGATTTAAAATGTTTGTTTTTAAATGTATCTTCTTGGTACTTTATTTTAGCATAATCTTCTGAATCAATTTTATAGACGGGCAACGACACATAGTAATACAGATGATGTGTGTGTTCCGTTGTGATGGGGAGTGATGTTCGACAATTGTTATCTAAAATATTGATCAAATTCTTGCCTACCTTAGCAACTTATATATAATCACAAGGCAGTATACTATATTTGAGAATTTTTGGCTAGTTTATTGAAAATGTTGTTGAATAAGTAATATATACACACACGTAACAAAAAGAAAAATTCTTACAATCAAATTCCATTTTAAATTTGGCATTATGTATTTAGTCCTGATTTATTCAAAATTTAGTGGATTCAAAAGATTTGTAGATTTTCTTTTATAATTAATCACTAATTAATAAAAAAAAATGTATGTATGTATGTATGTATTTTGTTTATTAGTAAGAGTTTAGAACTTCTACCTCTCAGTATATCAGTGCAGATTTTTCAAGACAATCACCCATTGATGACTGTTTATACTCTGAATTGCAGTGACGGCTGTGACTCATGCCTTACCGGCGCTCAGCATACTTGAGCACAAAGATGAAAGGGAAAGATCGTATGATATGGTGTTAGCTGACGTGCACATGCCTGTCATGAATGGTTTCGACCTCTTGAAACGCGTTAATGGAGAGTTTAACTTACCCATTGTCTGTTGTCCGTAAGTGTCTTTTTTTTTTGACAGATAAGTTTTTGCATCGTTTCTTAATATTATATATGTCATTTATGTTTATATTTTCACGAATTGAATGAATAAATTTGATGTGTACACATTGATTTCACTTCTGACTGAGAAATGACCTGTTTTCTTTTACTCATATATCGAATTATGTTAAAGTTTTCTAATAAGGGTTTTATATCAATCTGGCCACTCATTACGTCAAAATATCTCACTTGACCCACCCATTTCATTGGCGGCTCATTTTAGCCACTATAAACAATATATATATATATATATATATATATATATATATATATATATATCATTTTACCCATATTACTATTCATATCTTTTTACTTCATCATTTATAAAAAATTAACCGTTTGTTTTTTTACTACGAAACCACTTCGAGTACCTTCATAATTGTCTCTAGTATTTACCAAAATAATTTGGGAATTAATAAAGAAACATAGCTATATAGTTAAAAAAATATTTAGCTATAAATATATATTTATGTGATCACCTAACTATTTTGCTTTAGAAATTCTTAATTTATTTTGATAAATACTAGATACAATTATGAAGGTACTTAAAATGGTTTGGTAGTAAAAAAATAAATGGTTGATTTTTGGTAAATGATTAAGTAAAGAGATATGAATAGTGATGTGGGCAAAATGATATATATTTGGTTTACCGTGGCTTAAACGAGTTCCCGATGAGATGAGTGGGTCAAGTGAGATATTTTGACAAAATTGGTAGCCAGTTTGATATATAACCCTTTCTAATAAACATTAAACTTGTGATCAACAGTGATTTCTGCTGATGATAGGCCCAATGTTATCTCCAAAGGGCTTCAACTAGGGGCACCTGCATTCGTCGTAAAGCCAATGATAATTGATCAAGCAAAAACAATGTGGCGACATTGGATGACATGGAAGAATAGGGAAAGACATGCTTGGCGAGAATTCAACCGAGTTAATTCTATACCCAGAATACGCTTTTTCTCGCCTTCTGGTTCTGGCTCAGATACGGAGGTTTATAACCCTAGAGGTTAGGAACCCCTAATTCATTATTAATAATTTAATATGTTTATATACAGTATAGTATAAATGATGCTTTGTTGGCTTTGACACAGAAAGGAAAGGTAATAAAGCTAACTGGACCTCAAACCTTCATAATCGTTTTGTGGAGGTTATGCTAATCCTTGGCCCGAAAGGTAAGCTACATATACACAGACTTTTGCATATCACCCACAGAAATTTACTATACATATTGTCTCAGAAACTAATTACATTATATGCAGAGTCTGTTCCCAAAAAGATACTTGATTAGATGAATGTACCTTGGCTAACCAGGGAACAAGTGGCTATATAGCCACCTCCATGTTTTCGAAATTGAACCTTATTGTATATGCTTATGTTGCACAATTAAAGAGAGTTTAAAAATTAAATTAAATAGCACATTTCATTAGCAAATCAACAACATTGTATTATACTTTCTTTTCACTACTGTAAAAAATGTAACTACCGGAATATTTTTGTGATTGACATGTGAAATGCAGAAATTCCGGAAGTAATTCCGGAATATTTTTGGGAATATTTGTAATGAGATCTTACAAATTCCACTAGAGCCATAACTAATTTTTCCAGCAGGTTCCTCTTGAACTTCCATTATTTTCTCACTCGCATGTAGGGGTGAGCAAAACCGAACCGGAACCGAAAAACCGGACCGAACCGTATAAATTCGGTTCGGTTCGGTCCTAATTTTCTGAAAGTTCGGTCCATTCGGTCCGGACCGAATAGACCGAAATAAAGTTCGGTCCGGTCCGGTCCGTAAAAAAATATTTCGGTCCGGACCGAATAGACCGAATTGTCCAAAATATATATAATTTTAATTTATATTTATATTATATATGTATCTTATATGTTATAATTATAAAATCTAGTTTGTAAATTTAATTATATATATCTTTAATGAATTGGGGGTGATTAATTAATATGAAAATTTTAAAATAAATCATGAATTTTAGTTAAAAAATATAATATTTTTTTATTTTTAAAATAATTTCGGTTCCTTCGGTCCGGACCGGACCGAACCGAACTATTTCGGTTCGGTCCGGTTCGGTCCATTATAAAACTTCGGTCCGGTTCGGTCCGAAAAAAATCTAAACTTGGGTTCTCGGTCTATTCGGTTCGGTCCGGTTTTGGACCGAACCGACCGAATGCTCACCCCTACTCGCATGTGCAGCCAGCTTCAACTCGTCATGTCTAGAAACTACCTTATCTTTTGCTACACTTTTTGCTACTCTTAATGCACCTTTATCAACCTTCACCGCTACCTCCTTCCCATCATTATCCATATGTATCATCTCCACCACAGTTCCTTCTTTTGCTGTATACTTCCCATTCCACATCTCACATCCAGAAGAGGTAATGCGATCTAGTCCTCCAGAAGTCTTCTTAGGATTATGAATCTCCTTCTGAATAAGCATTGTGTCCACCAAAGCTGCACGTTCCACATTATACTTTCCATTGCGTGAAAAATCACATCCAGAAGAGGAATCTTCGTTATCAATCAGAAATGTCCTCATCAACCTAGGCTCAACTCGATCTTCTGATAGATCTTCTGATATGTAGTGATGCTGCAAAAGAAACGACGAGGGAAAGAAAAATGCAACATTAAATGTCAGATCCAAGACTCCATTGAAAGGAAGCTAAAACATTGTATAATGTTACACTATTTAAACCATAACATAAGCAAAATTCATAAAGAACATAGCTCAAAACAGAAAAACTTAAACATTAACAGAATCAGGGTTTACGAATTTATCAGTTACTTCCTTATCTGGCATAAAGTACGCTCAACTTCTGGTTTATCATTAAATATACATTCTATACATCTGTTTATTCGCAATAGCATCAAGAATTAGGTCATGGAATACATTATACACACACAAAAACAATTCAGTTCTACTGTAACTACAATAAGGTGAATGTGTGCCATTGTGCGGGTTTCATCTAGAGACTAGAGGAAACAAGTTACATATAAATCACAACAATCTAAAACCTCATATTACAAAAAAGACAAAACAGACACTCACACACAAAACAAACAACAGGTGAACCGGAGAACAAAATGCATAGAGAATAAGAGAATGTAAGCACAAAAGAGTGATATTTGGACATGATGAAGTTCGTGATTAATTAACCGAAAACTAACCATAACAAGTTCATTCAGAGGAACTTTCGTTAAATACAAAAGTAAAGTTAAACACACACAGAGTAAGGGGGGGAGAGAGAGAGAGAGGGAGAGAGCGAGAGAGGAAAGGAGGGAGGGAGGGAGGGAGAGAGAGAGAGAGAGACTGGGGGGGAGGGGGAGAGAATTAAGCAGAATCTAACTATAAACAGTACAATACAAGAATCCAGTAGAAACGTAAAAATGTATGAACGTTAAAATGTACTCCTATATGCATAGAAAGAAGAATGAGAGAACACTCACTTGAACGGTATGGACTATGGAGAGTTGGCTACGGAGCTAGTTGAATAAAATAATGAAGGAGGGAAGGAAAATACAAAGAGACTTGGCAGTTGGTATGGTTGTCCTGTTGCTAAATACAGTATACAGCAACTCTTGTTCATAAATTTAAATTTAAAATTAGATTTTTCTATGATGTAGGCCCATGTTTGCATTAAGATTTACAAGTGTGGCTACTTTTGATTGGTTCATAATTTTTAATAATGATGAAGTTCTCTGCATTATGACAAGTCAACAACCACATCAATTAAAAAATAAACAAAACATAACTCCTCTCTGCAACCATTTTTTTATGATATTCTTTTTTAGGTGCATCATCCAATTATTTACATTTCAAAATTTAAATGGGTCCCACTACTTTCACATTTTTTTTCTCTTTTTACACTATTTTTACTTCAATGTCTCGCTTTTATATATTAAAAATTAATGGATCCCACAACTTCACCCATTTTTTTTTCTTTTCCACTACTTTTTACATATTTGTTAGCCTCTGTGCCCAAATCATACGTAAAAAATTGGCCGGCCAGGAGGAAGTAGAATGTAGTGCTTAGCATTTGCTCATGGCACACACTAAACATACTTGACCAACTTAGCCTTTTAATAGAAATAGCAGGTTCTAGATTTCATCATCAATCAATTAATTATATTTATATAGGTCTTGTTTGGAAATTAGCGGTTAGCCGTTAACAGATTGAATTAGATGTTTTGACTACTTGATTGAATTAGTTGTTTTTCGTAAAATTGTTTGTTAAATAGCTGATTGATTAACTTTTTATGACACAAACCACAATCGCTAATCCAAAAAACTCCTCAAAATAGTTTTTTCAAATTAGTTTTTTGGATTCAAACCTCTATTTCAATCCGTTAACTACCAAACACTAATATTAACTTATTTTTGTGGTCAAACTTATAAAACACCTCAAATTTCTAATTTTGCTCCTAAAGTCCGATTTCCAAATAGGAACATAATATTTGTTAAGTTAACAACATTAAAAAAAAAATTATGATACATGAGTGGAGGGTAAGGTAATATAGTAACAAAAATAAAAAAATGTGCAACATAAATATTCTAGAAGATTTTACCAATTAAGAAATATATAGGAATGAACAAAAAAAATTTGTCATGTACATAAAAAAAATGTTTGTGAAAAAATTGAGAACAAGTTAAGTGGGACTTCAAGTGGTTGAGCTCTTGGCTCCGTCCTCCTGAAGTGTCTAATCAATTAGAAAAACAATATAACATACTCCGTTATCGGGTTCTTATATTCTCATTTCTTTATTTTGTTTCTTTGTCCCAAAAAGTTTTCAATGTTAAATTATTTTTTAAAATAGCATAACTTTTTTAATAACATATATCTATAAATAAATAAAATATAACTTTTGATAGGAGACGATAAAAATAGGACTCCGAGAGTATTATTTTTGTGAATGATTTTCTTTTTCAATATTAGATTTCCTTCTCTTAATTTTTATAAATTCTATATTGTTAATTAGATATACATATTAAAAGTGTTTTTGTAATCTATTATTTAGTACCTCTAATTTCTTTATAGTTTGGCGCATATTATAAAGTGCACATAATCTATAGTTTCATAATTTATCTTTTAAAATATTATATAAAAATATGAATATTATATATTTTATTAAAATAATTTGTTTTTAATAATTCATGAGACTATATTTATTAAAAGCCGAACTTCTCTCCCCCAACATAAAATATTGAGAGATAGAGCATGTAATGACCCGGGTTTTTCTTTAATTAATTACTAGTTGTTATTAATTTTCTAAAAAGAGGAGGAATAAAATTTTATATTTTATTTTTAATTTGTTGGATTTTCAAAAATAATTTTTGTGAGATTGCAATTATGTGAATAATTGTTAAATGCATTATATGATTATTTGCATTTTTTTTAGATTTAAATTTTCTTGAGCATTGTTATTGATTTTATAATTTTGAGATAATTCAAAATTATATTTTAAACCTAGAATTTTAATTGGTATTCGTTTGTGCCAATTATTTTATTTAGATTTAACTTATAAAATCTCCGATTAGTGATATTTTAAATTTGGGATTATTTACAAAGGTTCATACTTTGTAAATATATATTTATATTATTTTCTAATAAAATGAGTTTCGGTGATTATATAATTTTGTGAATAATTATATTATCTGAAAATATAATTTGAATTGATGTGATTATCAGAATTAATTGTGATACGTGTTAAGTGAGCAATTTTATTTGTTTAATTTCTGTCCGTGTGACTGTGTGAGTAGTTTATAATTGGGTTTATTTAGATTTTTTATAAATTAGAAATCTTCTTTAATTTAGAAATATCAAAATCCGTGTTTATTTATATTACAAAATTTTGTCCAATTGAAATTTACCAGAATATTTCAATTTTGGTATTTTTATGTTTTAACTGATTTCAGAATATTTATAAATCTCGTGAATAATTAATTATAATTATTTGCACTTTAAAATTTTAGTTGGACAATTTAAATTAAATATTTAATAACTTTTAAAAATAAAACATTTCACGGATTTATTGCACTTAGAAAATTTGGGAGTTTCGGATATTTTAGTTAGATGTTTCGAAAACATTTTTGAGCCCCATATTTATATTAATGTTAAAATTATCTTCTTTCAAATTATTGGGGTGGATTTTATCTAGAATAATATAAGCTAAAATTATCTTCTTTCAAATTATTGGGGTGGATTTTATTTAGAATAATATAAGCAGTTGCGTAAGATTGGTGTGTACAACTGGTCGCCTTAAATCAGATATATACTTAGATTTTACTCCCTCCGTTTCAAATTAGATTTTACTCCCTCCGTTTCAAATTACATGCGCATTTTTAAAAAATCGTTTAAGAAAAATAGATTTTGAAAAATAAAGTGTAATAAATCATTAATTGAATCTAATGTGTGGTATATGGTTGGTTTTGGAAATATAAATTGTATAACTTTACATAAAGTTGGATTAGACAAGTATTTTGAAACAATTTTTTTTTCCTAAAGTAAAAATGTATTTTGAAATGGATGAAGTATTTTTTTATAAAATGAAACACAATAGCAACAACAGGCGGCAGCGTGAGAAAGAAATTGGGGAAAACAGGGGTGGGTGCTAGGGTTTTGAGTCCTTATCCATTCAATCCGATTGATTCACGCAGGTAACGTTTTGATAAATGGGTTGTGTGTACGTTTATATATGTACTTGTATACAATGATTGTTGTGTTGTTGAGATCGGAGATGTGGGGGCGGGTGGTTGATAAGCAGAGGGATGAAGAGAGGGAGTACCTGTGGTGATGGTGGTGGTGAGGCGGTGATGCCGCGAACCGAGGAGCCGCCGCCGCGGCTGGACGTCGAAGCGGCGACGCGGCTGACACTGGAGGAGAAGATGGCTGGTGGTGTTTAAGGAGCAGCGGCGATTAACCCCAAGATGAGGGTTGCAGCGGTGAGGTCGTGGTGGCAGGCTGCGTCACCGCCGCTGTTGGAGGTGAACGGAGGAAGTGGGTGAGTTTTGTTGGCTGATGCGCGATTGGTTGGAGGGGTGAAAGACAAAAACAAATATTAATTTTGTTTTATTATTTTTATTATTGTTGTTGTTAATAAATGATAACAATAATATCAATAATATTAATGAAATTAGAGAAAAGTTTTTTGGAGATCACTATTTTATCGGAGACCTTGGAGACCACTTATATTCTCCAATTAAAACACTACAAAATTTATTGTTTTGCGAAGTACATTCTATAAATATCACTATTTCATTGAAAATGTTGAAAATTATTTGTGCTAAACAAGCAGAACATGTATGTTCCGCAAGATCAACAAATGTTCTGTACACTAAACATGGTTTTGTAAAATAATATGTTTTTTAATGTTTTATTTGCCAAATGTATACAATTTGCAAGATTGTTAATAAAATAATGATATTTGTAGAACATGATTCGAAAAATAATACGTTTTGCAATATTTTTATGGAGTATTTTAGTTTCAGTACATAAGTGGTCTCCAAGTCTCTGATGAAAAAGTGGTCTCCATAAAACTTATCCCAATGAAATTAATATATAATTTTGATTGCTCTATTTAATTGCAAGGTGTATTATCATTATTATAATTATAATACAAGGTGGTTATTAATTATAAACCTTTGTTTTCAATTACTATATCCGCTTATTAGTGTTGAATAACATGTTTAGTTATAAAATCTGGCAGATTAGACACGAGAATTTGATTGTTGTAATTATATATTATGTTGATTGATTAATTGTCGGGATTGCTCTAAAATGATAGAGGTGTTGTCCGAATTTTAGTCTATTATTAAGAATTGGATTTAAATTGAGAACCGAATTTTGATTATAATTCAGATTCTGATTAAGATTTGGACAGATTCTTGGATTATCGGTTATGATTATTTATAAATAATAAAGCATGTCAATCTCGTGATACGTGACAATGTGATTACGTGTTTAAATTATGAATATTATGTGTACATAATAGTTAAAAATATTTATATACCACGAAGGGTAGAATTAGATTTCGGTTCGACTTCTTGATTTAGACGACAATCTGGTTTGTTCGTCAACTAAAGTATTATTTTATTGTTGTATGTAGTCGACCAAGATGATTTATCAATGACGATCAGAAGTAGTTGAATTGCGTAGTCGTGTTGTGTTGAGCCAGATGCTAGATGCCAAGGCAATCTAAAGTTTTCGAGTAGCGTGACTGTGATGTCACTAGTTTTGTTGTCAGAGGCAAGTTTTCTAATTATGACTTGTATTTATTGCAAGAAAATTTTTGGTCACTTCTATTTAAAGAGGATCATTCATATTCATATTTTGTTATGGTAACCAGTAGTGCATATCCTATATTTAAAAATACAATGTTATTATTTTTCTATTGTAACTACTTCAAGTATTTTGCTCTACATCTTTTTATAACCAATTACGTTTTATTTTCGTCACTCAATAAACATTTTCTGCTATTGCACATAAGCATTCATGATCTTTTGAATGTCTTTATAAAATTATAGTTGTTTTCAGCATTTTAAAAAGATAAGCTGATTAAGCTTTGAAATTATTTGATTAAAGATTTTCAATTGTTCTCTCTCATATATTTGAACATGTACTTTTTACGAGTATATTAGTTACCTGAACTACCTTACACAATTTCGAGCATGAAAGCTATTTTACTTGCATCATTATGTTGGACATGTGTACACAATAAGTACACTCACATCATGTCTACAATATTTTATCAACTGTTGTTTTATATAAATGTTTCCCCCTGAAAAGAACTTTTATTTAAATGTTTTAGAAATGCTGAACCGTTAATTTAACTGTTATTATCATGGTTTTGATATAAAACAAGGTTGTCGATTTTTCGATACCTCGCTTATTTTGTGATTGGAAGTACCCTCGGGGACCGACTGTCCAGTTACAATTTAGGCCAATGTGTGCCTTGGATCCCTTAAAATTTGGTGACATGCTTCGTGCATGATCCGGTGCTATCTCGCGACTGATCATCGGCTATAGCATAGCGTGACGCTGAAGCATTTGTTGCTCAGTGATAGTTAGAGCTAAGAATGAGTTGAGGTCTTCTTAATTATTCAACTCATCATTGTCATGCTGGTTTAGCAACTAAATATATGGAAATTTAGTCGACAATGATGGACACTGAATATTTAAGAATTTCTTGAACTGTGGTTTATGAACAGTTGATTATCAAAAGTTATTTTGAACTTCTCAAATGATTAAATTTTTGAAGTTCTTGCAAAGGCATTATTTTATGAGATTTGCTATAATGCGAATCAGTATGGTTTGAAAGATTTTGAGGTGAATCATTTATTTAATTCTAAATGTTTTCTCATGATACAAATTCTCTCTCCAATTTGGAATCGCATTATCAATGTTTTAAATTGAAATCCATTATCTATTGGATTTGAAATTCCTGCATATTATGGATTTACCTGATTATCCCTTTAAAGTTTTCTTGCTGAACATTTTCGCTCACCCTTTCTATTATTTCTAATCCTTTCAGCTAGGGTTTAAGATGATTCACCTGTGTAAGCTGTGCGTAAGATTGATGCTAAGCGAGATTGTCAGGTAGATGTCTACGAGACTAATTACGGTTAGAATTATTTTATTTCAGTTCAGTTGTGACTAGAATTATCTATTTGGTTATCAGTTACTCTTCTTATCGAAATTTAACTGGTAATGTAGTTTAAGTTGTAATGAGATTTTAAGGTTTTGGTTTCTGATTTCGATGCTGTAACCTATTAGCGATCCTGTTTTTAGGGGGTCAAAGTGATTTTGATTTAAATCTCTTTTAAAACCTTCCAGATTTTTAATTATATGTTTTACCTTCTTTCGCAAATACAGGTTTTTAAATGATTTTCTTTTAGTGGCACCAAATCCAGACCCCCGGATTCCTAGGCTGTCACAGAGCAAGTATCTTTTCATAAGAAAATGTATTAAGACATTTTCACATTACCACTCGTTGTTAGATCATGAGTCAAGGTATATGTGAAAAGTTGATTGTCACTTGTTGCTATCACCAACAAATTTCCATTCATGACCGTAAAGCCTGATATAGTTGACCTCAAATCTTCATACAATCCCGTAGCCTTTTATTCTATATTCTCATATCCACACAAAAACTCCGCCGACTCCTTGTATTTATTTGATATGAATTTTATTGAGTTGATTCCTATTTAATTGATAGAAACTTTATATGGTTAATTCCCATGTTAAATAGTTCGATAAATCTATAATTTGTAATTAATTTAGAGTTATAATAGATATGTGTTACGTATATTTAATCCGTAATTGTTTTAGAGTTAGATTAGGTAATTCTAATTTTGGTTGGAATTCTTTTAGACGTAAGAGTTGTAGTTGTTTGACAAACGAAGTCTAAAGGAATTTTTAAGTTAAATAACTTAAATATGTTTTATAAATAAAATTCATTATTTAAATATTTAATTTATTTTATGTTCTCAGATCCGTACAAAAGATCTGTTGACTCCCTATATTTATTTGATAAAATTTTTATAGAGAATTCATATTTATGTGATAAGGATTTTATAGAGTTAATTTCTGAGTTAAATTGTTTCGGTTTTAAAATTAAAATATTTAGTTATATATTGGGATAGAATTCTATATCATGAATAATCGTTATGTGAAAAAGTCTTGATCAATATATATGTCTTATATCTTCTAATAGAAGTACAATACTTTTAATAGGAGTTTAATAATGATATAATAATAATTAAATATAATATATGATGACCAAATTTTGGTACTCTGGTATGATATCCCACCAAAACATGGTTTCGCTTATTAATAAAGGGTATTGATTGATTATATTTAGTAGACAACTAAGAGGCTCTTGGAGATGTTCTGACGGGGGTGTATTTGATTGAGATTTTAATGCATTGTTTTTAGTCTATGGATTTTAATGGATTGTATGGGATTTTGATTTTGTGCGGATTCTTGATGAAATTTAGCAGAGTTGATAGGATTTAGGTACAATGCTTTAAAATCCCATTGAATTTGGTGGAATTTCAATAAACTTAAAATACACTGAACAATGCCACAAAATCCATCATTTTAAATGGAAAAAAATCCATCAGCATTTGAATACCATCAGATTTTAATAGATTTTAAACAATCCCAATTGAATACCATCGGATTTTAAAGCATAATTTAAAATCTCAATTGAATACCACCAGATTTTGTAGCATAATTTAAAATCTCAATTGAATACCTCAAGATTTTAATGGATTTCAAACAATCCCAATCGAATACCCTCGGATTTCATGAATGCAAAAAAATGCTTTAAAATCCCAAGCCAATACACCCTTCTAAGTTTTTTTTTTTATAAGAAAATATATTGATTAAGAGATTCTCTAATTTAAAGGTTAGCTTTTCTATATATATTTTACCCGTATCAAAATTGCAAACACCAAATTGTGAGTTAAATAAAACTTGAGCATAGAGATTACAGATACAGAATATCAAGAGAACCATCCAAAGCAAACAAACAAAAAAAACTCCTAGACACGCCGCTATTCGATTGCATTGTTTACTGCAGCGGCAATGGAAGTTCACCATGTCCGCATGGTCTAAGAGTGTTGGAATATGAATAAAAGCACACGTCCTCCCTTCCACATTGATCATGAGAGCCAATCTTAGCAGCTCTTTTCACATTACTACTCGTTGTTAGATCACGAGTCAAGGTATATGTGAAAAGTTGATTGTCACTTGTTGCTATCACCAACAAATTTCCATTCATGACAGTAAAGCCTGATATCGTTGGCCTCGAATCTTCATACAATCCCATAGCCTTTGATCGTGCCTTCATAATCATCCTCCATGTGTTCAAATCAACATCCGTCAAAACCCATACGCTAAACACAAGTTTCATTAATCTGATCAAGCATATAGATTCTGTACCACATTCCGGATCCCTGAATTTGAATACACCAAACTTGCAATTATCATCCAAAACACCCTTTCTTGCAGGTCTCGGTATTTTTAGGAATCTGGAAATAGAGTTCCCAAAATTATAACTCATAATGTATGGCCAATAAAAAGGACTATCTTTTGTTAAATACTTATTCCAATCTGACATGAAGTAAATTGTTCCGCCACCATTTTCATTCTTCAGATAAGCTGGTGATCCAAAGTCAATACTCCTCAAACCAACCATCATCTCTCCACGCTCTTGCCATACTTTATTCTGAGGCGAGTAAATTGAGCATAACCTGGCGTACCAGTTTCCCAAACATCTTCTGACCTTGATCCCACATGCATCAACATGTAATCACCCTCCTGATTGTGATCAACAAGAATAAAATTAAAGGGATGATTATTATTGAAGTTAATGGTTGGCTTGATAATTGGCAACCATGTTCTTGTGACAGGATTACACAAAAAAACTGGATATTCAGCATCGTATATATTCTTACAACACAATAATCCGTTGTGGGATGCTAGAATTGAGCCGGTCATGGATAAAAACTCATGAGAGACAGGAGGAAAACCACAAAAAGATCTAAAAGTCTCACACAAAAACTTAAGTTGCAGAGGGATTGGGGAGGATTTTTCACAATGTTTTGACTGGATGAAAAAACATGAATCTTCTTTATCCTGGAGATTTTTAAATTGTTTATTTGCAAGTAATTGGCTAGATAAATTTTCATGACATTGTTTTGAAATTATACTCAATTTAAGAACTGATTTTGCAGGCAAATGAGAGAAGATTTCAAAAGCAAGAACATCCATGATGACAAAATTGATGAAAAGAATTATCAGACTATGAATAAATATGCGGACATGGCAAGTATATTTATAGTGCAAGTAAGATTTAGCAATTGATATCTAAATTGATTGTTGATATCAAAATAAATTCTAACTCTTTTACTATTGTGTGTAAGATTATAGATTTGATATTTTTTTTTTTGAATTCTTATAGATTTGATATTTGATTTGATGAAGATTTGATATTATTTTATATTTGATTTGATCAAGATTTGATATTATTTTGCATAGATTATAAATTAAGATTTGATATCAATCATCAGTCATCTATATAAAAGAGGATGCGGGCGTCTCTTGAATTGTTTGACTCAGTATTCTAATTTTTCTTTCTTAAATTTATAGAAACTATATTTATTTCAAAAATTATGTTTAAGAATTCTAAATATAATACAATTCTTTTCTTATTGGGTTCTAAAGTTAATTCAATTCTTTTTCATATATAGAAATCATAAGGGTATCAATTCTAAACAATATAAGGTACCATCTATGAAATTCTAAGCAGTTAAGAAATAGGAATCTTAAAATAAAATAGAGATAATTCTAAACAATTAAGAAATAGGAATCTTAAAGAAAAAATAATAGCTAAAAACTATGAAATTGGATATATTTTTCCAATTATAATTATAATTTTATCATAATGTGAATGATTCTTGATTAGTATTGTGTTTGAGGGGAGGGCGGCCCAAATTAATTTTTATCTAAATAATAATAAATTTTTTATTAGTACTATGTAAGACGGGAAAGCGGCTAAAATAATTTTTTATCTAAGTAATTATATATATTTTTTTATTAAAACGGACCACAGCTTAAAAAAAAATTATTCAATTATAATCTTTAACTTTACCATAATTATTTTGATCAAAAAAAAAAAACTTTACCATAATTATAATAATTTTTATTAGTATTGTGTTTGATGGTAGGGGGACTCAAAGTCTCAAACTAATATCAATATTATAATGTCTTGTTATTAGTATTGTGTTTAAGAAGATAGCGGCTCAAATTAATTTTTATCTATATTGTTATATTTAATTTTATCATAATTATAATAATTATTGATTAATATTGTCTTTGATGTGAGGGCGGGTATAACAATTTTTTTATTAGTATTGTGTTTGACAGGAGGGCCACTTAAATAAATTTTTATATTAATTATGATATTTTTTATTAATGATTTTTTTAACAAGAACATGACTCAAAATAACTTTTATGCAATTATAATCTTAATTCGTATTAAAACTTATAAAAAAAGATTCTTAATTAGTATTGTGTTTCGAGAGAACTGCGGTCAAATTAATTTTTATCTAAATAATAATAATTTTCTCTTAGTAATATGTTTGACGGGAAAGCGGTTAGAACAATTTTTTTTCTAAGTTATAATGTATTTTTTTATTAAACGGGATCACGGCTTAAAATAATTTTTATCCAATTTTTAACTTTATCATAATTATAACAATTTTTTATTTGTATCGTGTTTAACAGTAGGGCGACTCAAACTAATATATGTATTATAATTTTTGTTATTAGTATTGTGTTTGACAAGATAACGGCTCAAACTAATTTTTTATCTATATTATTATATTTAATTTTATCGTAATTATA
The DNA here is from genome assembly GCF_001625215.2 of Daucus carota subsp. sativus. Lineage (NCBI taxonomy): Eukaryota > Viridiplantae > Streptophyta > Magnoliopsida > Apiales > Apiaceae > Daucus > Daucus carota. The sequence goes on along the minus strand of NC_030384.2, from coordinate 35,838,749 downwards.
ATAATTATTGATTAATATTATTTTTGATGAGAGGGCGGTTCAAACAATTTTTTTATTAGTATTGTGTTTTACAAGAGAGCTACTTAAACAAATTTTTAGACTAATTATAATTATTTTTTATAAATGATATGTTTAATGGGAACATGACTCAAGATAACTATTATGCAATTATAATATTAATTCGTATCAAAATTTATAAAAAAAAATCCATAACTCCGCCGCGAAGAGCGGCTTTATTCACTAGTTATTTTCATAAGATTATTGGTTTGATATCTTTATTGGATCAAGATTTGATATTTGTTTAATAAGATTTTAGGTAAAATGCAAATTTTTATCCCGACGAGTTTTTAGCGTTACTTTATAGCATGCATTTTGAAAATCCTATAAAATACACTTTTATACTAATTATTTAAAAAAGAATTCCCTAAATAAAAGTTCGTCGAACTTTTATTCAAAAATAATAATTAAAAAACATTATGAAACTTTATAAGTGTCTTAAAATGCGTGGAAATGTATATAAATAATCACATGGAACGGAGGAAATATTAGGTAAAAATTTTCATTATATAAAATATAATTTCAATTTATTTGAACCAGACAATAGGCAAACATCAAAAGAAATAATATTATACTAAACTATAAAATCAAAAAATATTCTTATTAGACATAATTAAATTAAACATATTTGTATATATATGCACTAGCTACCATGACAAGATGAAAGAAACAAATACAAAAAAATACGGCGAGTTATTTTTCAAAATCTAAGTGAGATTAGGCATAATGAACTAATGATCCGAATCACCAACAATAACAAATAAGAATGGTGTGCTATAACATTGTGCATCAGATATATCTGATTAAAGATTTCAAATATATGACAATGTCATGGATGTTTCAAAATATGATTAACTTTTAAATGGAAACTGATTTTTCATGCTAACAAAATATGCAATACATGTGACTGATATGAAAATTTATGCATATTCTTTGAATTATGAATAGTATCTGGATCTAAATCAAAGCCAGCTATCAAATTAGCTAACCGAGAGGCTTTGCTGAGGAGCTGTTGTAGGCAGCTTGTAGTCAAAAGTGAGCTCCTTCCTCGGAGGTATGTTCCTAGCAGCGAACAGCATTACATGAGGCCTTCTCATATCCTCGTGATCAAATAGAACACACTTGGCATATAGATTAGGAGAACAGCTATGCTTTATAAATCTTGCCACATTCCCAAACATCACAGTTTTTGCATCATTAGAATTTCCAGCATCAACTGCTGATTCGTCAAAATCAATTCTTCCCTCCTCTTCCTTGTACTTTAGCAAATCTCCAACATACTCACAGATGAACCTCCCCTCTGAGATAAAATTTCTTGATCTAACACCCCAGCCCGTAGGTGTATTCTTGAAGACCTCTAGCTGGAGTTTTACACCATGTTGGCTCGTTCTGTTTTTGCAACCAGGAGGACATTTGCAACAAGGACCACACTCGTAAACAATAGGATCCTTTTTGACAATAGAAACACTATTGTCTATTGAAACCTTTCCATTACTCATGACGATGCAAGAACATAGGGTTTCTTTCGAGCATCCATCAAGGCAATCACAGCCACCAGACTTAGAGACCACGCACTGCTGAGAGTGGTACGCCATCTTCGTTGTGTACTTGAAAGGTGGGGGTTTCTGACAATCTATTGCATTTACCACACGAACTGGCATGTTTTCTTCCCCATTGGAAATATCATTAAGAACTATAGGGCATTGTGTTGCTTTGTTAAATTTCCTCAAAGTGTTCTGTGTAGTCCACCGAGGAAGCTCCTGCTGTCCCTGGATTCTTTCCAACTGAAATTTGTATACCAAATTTCCACAATGCTCGCGCTCTGGCCAACACTTTCTGACAAAGTATAGCCCGTCATAAACAAATTTGGACACGGAATCTGCAAGGGTCAATTCAGGCGCTTTCACATTCTGAATTCTTCTAATAACCCTTACTGGAACATCATTAGTGCTATTCTTTAGCGCAAGGTTACCTCGGACTAATTTCTGGTCTTCAGGTTTCTCAGAACCGCGATTTGGTTTACCACCTTCCCCCACATAAATCAAGACGTCAGAGGAATGATTTTTATCACCATGGTGACCAGAGGTAACAATACTGCTGGCACAAATTTTTCCACCCATATTCTTATAATCTATTCCAGCCAAGAACTTGCTGTGTAGGCCAACAATTACAAGTTCAGCTCTCGATTGAAATTGGTCCCCAATTTCAATACCAGGCAGAGCTCCGAAACATTTATCAACATTAAGCCATTTCTTGTGATCTTTCAGTTGCATTGCTGCATCTACATAAATCTGCATACCAATCTTTCTTTTTCCATTTGTCTTCACTTTATCGTCTTTCCGAACCCTTTCTAGTGTATCTTTATATAGATCCAGCACCTTCCTCACCTGATCCCGACAGAGATCTGCCTGATAGTTGTCTGGTAAACTATTTAGAGTCAGAACCTCATGCATCTTGTTTTGATGCGTTTCCTTGTAGTTGCACTGCATATTGCTCTTATCATTCTCATTTTTGCATGCAAGAGAGATCTTACAAATTCCACTAGAGCCATAAGTAATTTTTCCACCAGATTCCTCTTGAACTTCCATCTCCCTCTCATGTGCAGCCAGCTTAAACTCATCATGTCTAGCAACTACCTTATCTTTTGCTACTCTTAATGCACCTTTATCAACCTTCGCCCCTACCTCCTTCCCATCATTATCCATATGTATCATCTCCACCACAGTTCTTTGTTCTGCAGTATACTTTCCATTCCAGACCTCACAACCGAAAGAGGTAATGCGATCATCAGCCTCCATTCTTCCTAATACAGCCTCTCTAATCACTTTTGGCGGCCTCATATCTGTTTTTCTTTCAGTTTGCCTCTCTGTTCGATCAACGAGCTCTTTACCAGAAGAAACCAGTTGTTCTCTCACTTTGCATGTTGCATCAGCTGGTGCTAATGTACCAGGCAACTCTAGTGTACTGAGCCTTCTCTCACTTCCAAGTTTCTTATATTTTAGCTGTGGAATGTGAGATTGGTGAACCTGATCAACTGTTAAGCTCTTGCAATTGGGCAACACATCTACGCCTTCACAACTGCCACTCTCAAGTGAGCGTTTCCGGCTCATTACAGCGCAATCTTCTTTGTCAATCAGAAACGTCCTCATCAAACTAGGCTGAACTTGATCTTCTGATATGTAGAGATGCTGCAAAAGAAACAACAGGTTAAAGAAAAAATGCAACATCAAATGGCAGATCCAAGACTACATTGAAAGAAAGCTACAACATTGTATAAATTTACAAGCTATATAAACCATAACATAAATTAATTCATATAGAGCACAGCTCAAAACAGATGAACTTAAACATTAACAGAACTGAGGAGTCATGGTACTTTCTTCTGGAAAGACATGAACAGGAACCAAGAGAGACAAAGATGTGCTTAGCCACCTGATGAAAGTCATGTGTATATATAAAGAAGACGTGCATAACATTTTTAACTTATAAATGTGAATGTGAAGGTGCACTCTGCATCTCTCAAGTGTATCCGTAACTTACTCATCAAGTATTGCTGTACCAAATTATTGATATGAATATTGTTTAGTTTATGCATTCCCGTTATGAGAAAAAATATATAGTACCAAAGATCATTTGGTTTATGAATTGGTCAGTTAGTTTCTTATTAATTAATTATTAATCAATCAATTGTGTTTTATTGCTAATATACATTTTATGCCTCTCCATCAAGAATCAAGTCCGGAAGGAACACAGAAAACACAAAACAAGTAACCAACTAGTTACAATCAACAGCACTAGGGTGAATAAATGCATGGTAAATCTATAAACAAAATAATCTGAAATCCCACAAAATTTCAGTAAGCGGAAACTTAATTAAATGGTGATTCAGGCAACGAGAACACGCACATATGCTCTAGAAAAGAAGAGCATTCTTAAATTACAAGAGTAAAGTTGAACATATACATATACATACACCAAGAGATCAAGAATGAAATGATCTCTGGCTCACATAATAATAAAAAATATTAATCTAATCACTTGTCCTGTCCTCAATCGTACAAGTCAAGTAAAATTCTCAAGAATGTTTATTGTAGATAGTTTTGCCTTGTCGACTTAATGAGAAGTTAGCTGGAAAGATAATTCATGTTCGGCTTTACTGACATTTTAGGTTTACCGAATCAGAATCTTCAATATATTAAATCCTCTAAGTCCAGGTGCTGCGCCTATTTTGTTCAACCTGGGTTATCTATATGTTAGTTCTTTTAATTAATATATTCTCATAGGGAACTAGGTAAGCAGAAAAGTATTACTGGATCAGGGTTAAGAATTTATCAGTTACTTCCTTGCCTGGCAAAAAGTAGGCTCAACTTCTGGTTTTATCATTAAGTATACATTCTATACATCTGTTTATTCGCAATAGCATCAAGAATTAGGTCATGGAATAATACATTATACACACACAAACACAATTCGGTTCTACTGTAACTACAATAAGGTAAACGTGTGCCATTGTGCGCGGGTTTCATCTAGAGACTAGAGGAAACAAGTTACATATAAAACACAATAATCTAAAACCTCATACTACAATACGCACGCACACAAAACAAACAACATGGAGAACAAAATGCATAGAGAATAAGAGAATGTAAACACACAAGAGTGATATTTGGACATGACAAAGTTCGTGATTAATTAACCGAAAACTAACCATAACAAGTTCATTCAGAGGAACTTTCGCGAAATTCAAGAGTAAAGTTGAACACACACAGAGTAAGGGGGGGAGAGAGAGAGGGGAGGGAGGGAGGGGGAGAGAGAGAGAGAGAGAGAGAGAGAGGGAGAGGAGAGAGAGAGACTGAGGGAGAGGGAGAGGGGGAGAGAGAGAGAGAGAGAGAGAGAGAGATAGAGATAGAGAGAGAGAGAGAGAGAGAGAGAGAGAGAGAGAGAGGTGGTGTCTGCATATATATACCTCAAAACAAGATGACATTAGAGCCCTGAAAAGGTGAATTATGCAACAAGAAAACACACAATTAAGCAGAAACTAACTATAAACAGTACAATACAAGAATGCAGTAGAAATGTAAAAAAAATATGAACAGAAAATGTATATGCACAGAAAGAAGAATAAGAGAGCACTCACCTGAAGTGTATCGAGAAATGGGGTTTCAGGGGGCAACGGAGCAAATTGAAAAATGATAAAGGAGGGAAGAAGAATACAAACAGAGTTCAGTTGGCATAATTGTCCTCTTATTAAATACGGCCAACTACAGTAATTATGTTTACAAATTTGATTTTAAAATTGTATTACCGTTCTACTTGGAAACGGGCGATTCTAAAATTTACCGATTAATTATATTTATCTAGTTTTTTTTAAGTTAATAATATTGAAAATATTTGATGATAAATCATATATATTTATTTATGAATGAATGACAGTAAGATAATGTAGAGACATAATAACAAAATATAAAGATGTGTAAAATAAATATTCTAGATAATTTTATAAATTGAGAAATGTATATAACTGAATAAAGAAAATTGTCATCTACATAACAAGTAGTGGAAAAATTGAGAACGAGTTAGGTGGATCTTAAAAAGTTAAATAAACAATTATTTTTAAGATTGTCTAGTTATTTAAATTCTCATTTTCTTTTTCTTTTTTTGTTTCTTTATCTCAACAAGTTGTCTATTTTATAATATAATATTACAATTAAATAAAATGTGGATTCGGATTTAGGGACAAGAAACACTACAAGAAATCTCGAAATCACCAACCAAGAGGGGCGTATTGGATTGAAATTTTAAAACATTTTTTTGCATTCATGAAATCCGAGGGTATTCGATTGGGATTGTTTGAAATGCATTAAAATCTTGAGGTATTCAATTGGGATTTTGAATTATGCTACAAAATCTGGTGGTATTCAATTGAGATTTTAAATTATGCTTTAAAATCCGGTGGTATTCAATTGAGATTGTTTAAAATCCATTAAAATCTGATGGTATTCAAATGTTGACGGGTTTTTTTCATTTCATAAAATGGTGGATTTTGTGGCATTATTCAGTGTATTTTAAGTTTTATGAAATCCCACCAAAATCAATGGGATTTTGAAGCATTGTGCTTAAATCCTATCAACTCTGCGATATTTTATCAAGAATCCGTACAAAACCAAAATCACATACAATCCATTAAAGTCCATAGAGTAAAAACAATCCATTAAAATCCCAATTGAATACACCCTCGCAAATTTTCCAACAGAAACAATTCCGTTACAATTTTTCAACGGAAAACTCACCATTTTTTATGCCGTCAAGCCGTCAACAATAGATTACCAACGATCTACTAACTAAAATTTATCAACGGAATATTTCTTTGGAAAACGGGGGCGCCAAAATCTCCCGTTAAGTTATAGCGACAGAATTATTAACGGATTCTCAACGGAAATCTTAGCATCCGAATATCAATAGACTTGTTACGGATTAGCAACGGATAAATTCATCACAATTTTCGTTGGTAATTCTATTGGTAATCTGTCAGTTAGCAACGGAATTTCCGATGATAACTTGGTGTTAAATTCATCACTACTTCTATTGATAATTTCATTGGTAATCTGTCAGTTAGCAACAAAATTTCCATACATGTCAACTGTTTGTAGATATAATCATATAAGCAAGATCATAAATATGAAATTACAACAAATAACTAGTGCTCTACGTGCTAAATTAAAAAACGGACCTCTAATATGCACCAGATTCAAGTGTAGGATTAAATTACACGATAGTGATGAAAAGAAGAATAAAACATATTGTACAACAACAAAATATGTTGTGATCCTGGTGAAAAACTGTATAGTAGAATTGAATAGAAAAAGAACAATCACATGTATTACACAAAGACGGTATAAAAAATATTTTATGATCCCGGTGAAAAAACTACATAGACAATATACGCAACAATTATTCAGACAGTATGAATGACGAACCTCATTTAGTATTACATAAAAATTACTCAAATAGTCAAACAACTAACTTTCAATAAGTCAGTAAAAATAAATGATATTACAATTAAAAGGATTAATTAAATTAAAATTATTTTTTTCTAATTTGACTATTAATTGAAACTGTAATATCCCATATTTTTAAATTTAGATTTGATTGTTATAAATCTATCTGTCTAAATATTATTGTTGGCTTTAGTTGAAAAGTGAATTGATTATGTGAATAGTTTTATATGATTATACTTGTTTTGTGGATTAATATGGATTTTACAAATATTGCGTCCTCCTTCTTTCTCTGATTCCGAGGACGGAATCCCTATAAGGAGGGTAGATTGTAATAACCCGGATTTTAAAAATATCTTTATTAATATTATAAATGATTTTCTTAAAAAGTAAGGAATAAGATTTAATATTTTATTCCAGTTTAAGGAGTTTTCAAGGTTTTATATTTAAACCCCGGGTTATTGTGTTATTGATAAATAATTGTATTTTCAAAAGTGATTTTCATATATTGTTTCGAAAATTCTGTATGAATATTATGTGAATATATGTGTGATGTGAGTAAGTGGTATTGGTGGATTTGTTGGTTAATTAATTATGGTTAATTATGAGTATTATATGATTAATATATGAATTTTTGTGAATTTTATATTATCTGGTTTATTGCGTTAACTGCTCATATGTGTTCGTATTTGAGAGATTTCAATTTCTATATGCTCAGGAGAAAATATAGTTTATTTGGATATTTTCATATCGATTTATGGAATGTTAGATGATTTTATAATCGATTTACGGATTTAATTGCGTATATTTATATTTATTGATTAATTATTTGACTTCCGTAAAACCGTCCACTCGTAACGATGTAGCAAATTTTCTTCCCGAAAGTTTCAACAAAACTGACCTTTAGCCTAATTTGAATATTCCGGACATTTTTCGTGTTTTGACTTTTTCGATCCGGAGTACGGTTTTCCCCGGAGTCGGTCCGGCGGAGTTTTTCGGATATTTTAATTGTGGATAATTATCCAGTTTGTCTCGATAAGCGTGAAACGAGATATTTTGATTATTATATTCATCCTTATCTTGTAATAATGGCAATGGGACCCGCAGACCAATAATTGAGTTAAAAAGCCCCGTTTTGATGATTATCTCGAAAACCAGTACCGATTGGACCCCGCTTTATTAATATAAAGCTATTAAATACGTATTTTCATGTCATAAACGATCCAAAGGGGTACCAATTATTTGTAAATATAAATAGACCTTTCTAGAGCTGATTTTCACCCGTAAAATCATTCCACCAGTTTCTCTGCACGAATACCGAGAGAAACCGAGCGGTGTTCTTCGTGTTCTTCATAATCAAACGAAGATTTGAAGGCGTTATTGGAGTCAGAATCAAGCGTGCGAATAGTCAAATCGAAGATATCGAAGAATAGAACTCTAATCAATCATCAAAAACAACCTGAGATTCACAGGTAGGGAGTAATTGAAGCTTTAAGATTCGAATTATTAAGATTTAAATAGTGAATTTTTGCAAACTTGGTTGTTTGATTGTTTTGATGCTTCTATGTTGTAGAACGTGTTTTTCTCGTCGTTTTGGTATATTATATGTTGATTTTTGAGTTCCATAACACCTAGAAAAATGGGTTTGATTATTTAGTTGTGTTCTTGAATGTTCTTGAGTGTTCTTGGATATTTTTAATTGGAAATTGGGGGTTTGTAATCTGGTAGTTCGGGGTATGATTGGAAGGTACTAGCATGTGTATTTTGAGGTGTAGAATCGATTGGTAGCTTCAAATCGAGTGGAGGAGGTCTGGTCGTGTTCGTCGGAGAAGCTCAGCCATGGCGGCGTCGAGTTTTCTCGGCGGGATTTACGGCCAAATGGCCGATTGTTTGCTTAAAGTGATGGCACGAATAGGTTCCTGGTGGCCTCTAGAGTGATTCTGGAGATTCTGGGAGGCAGTGGTGGCCTCTGTGGCCGTATCCGGCGAAGTTAGTGGTGGCCGGCGGCAAATTGCCGTTTGGCCACCCAACTTGTAAAGATGATGAAGTGCAAGCACTGCACTTTCGTTTTTCGCAAACAGTCCATCAAACTTCTCAAAAGTTACACTTTTCACCCTGTGTTAAAAGTTTATGAATCTGACACTTTAAACCTTTTGATTTTAATTTTCAAAAATTGTTTTTATTTAATTATTTGAATTTCAAAAATAGTTTTTAATTATTTCTTTATTCAAAAATAAATCTAAATTAGTTTATTAATTAATTTTAATTAGTAATTAATTATTTTAATTGGTCAATTAATTTAAATATTAATTGATTAATTAATTTAATTAATTATTAATTGATTTTAATTGATTAATTATTTGGATTTAATTATTCCTTTTTGATTTAAAAATCCCAAAAATAGTTTCGAGCTTTGAAATATTTTTCTAAATTATTTTCAAGGCTCTATTATTGTTTATGAATGATTTCAAGTCCAATTTCAAGTATTTGGGACTTGATTATTTATCCGAAAAGTGATTCTTTTATCGATTTTAATTCCGAAAAATGTTTAAAAATTCCAGAAAATTCCCGAAAAATCATTTTAAACCCAGGAATTGATTTGAAATCAATTGGGATGGGAGACTTAATGTGTAATGTGTTGTCTGCTATCAGTGTAAGGTATTATATGTTGAGAGCGGAGTCAGAAAACGGTTGTGGTCATAACTTTTGATTCGTAAGTCGGAATCGAGTGAAACGAAAGAGAGATGAAAGCTTATAAAGTCTAGTTTGATATGACATAATATTATGATGGAGTCGAGAATCTGAATAATTTTTGTTAAATGTGCAAAATGTGATTATATGTTATTTGATTGCTATTAATTGATGATTACGTGATATATATGTTTATTCTTGATATTATATACATGATAAATGATTTGAATGACATAGTGTCATGACTTGACTGATATTGGATAAGAACATATGGATTATAGGAATTGAAATTGGTTGATTGGTTGTTGATTGAGAATAGGTTGATAGGTGGATAGTCTTATAAATAGACGAGACTCTGTCAGATTATCGATATGATTTATATGAGTTTTGAATTGTGACATACTATGTGGAGAATGATATGACTATATATTAGAGTCAAAGCATGATTATGTGTTAAGTGATATGTGATAGGTTTAAAGGGGTATATAAGTGGGTATCGGTATACGTGATATGTGTATGCGATATATTGTTTAGTGACTATAGTATTATCTTATTCTCATAAAGGATTTGGACGAGACGTGTACGCTGGAAGACGTCAGAAAGTCGGATTGGTATTGCAAAGCGAATAAGGGATGATTGAGTAAGCGAAGCGAAGTGGCGAATAGAGTATAGCTAGAGATGGTCTAGAGATTACGAGATGCATAGATTGTGAAAGTGGAAAGATGAGATAGAGATGTGAGACTGGAGTCAGATTTAAGGCAAGTATCCTACACCCTGCTTTTGGATATATTGCATATTCTGATCCATTCTTTTCTATATGTGTTGCAAGTATCCTAAACCTTTCTCTCGGATATATTGCAAATATTCAGATCCATTCCTTTGGTATATGTTTCAAGTATTCATACCTTTCTTTTCAATGTTCGAAAGTGCGAGTATTCTAACCCATTGTTTCTAATCTTCAAGTTTCTAAAGAATTTCCGTTTTACAAATTAATTCGAAGTTCAGATTGTCATTGAAGCATGTGTTGCTCAGTGATAGTTAGAGCTTTGAATGAATTGGGATCTTCTTGATTATTCAACCCGCCATTGTCATGCTGGTTTAGCAGGCTAAATTCAGTTGCTTAGCCGATAATGGAGGATACTGAATAGTCGAGGATTTCCTGAACTGTGATTTATGAAATGATGGATCATGATTTATGAATAGATTATTATCAAAGTTTGAATTGGAATTATTCTGTTGTTGATGATATTTATGATGATATTCTGCTAATTTATATTGGCTTCTTGAATTGAATTAGAGAATTGGATTATTGTTTTTATATAAACCTGTGGACCAGATTCGTGGTCATGTTAGGCCAATGAGTGCCTTGGATCCAGTGATAGAGCATGGCGGGGCCTGCTCGGGGTTAGTGCGGAACTGATCAGCTGCCTAACCTTGGTTTTAATTAAAATGTGATAGTCCAATTCAATAATTCTTTGGAAAGATTGAATTTCTCAGTTTAAATGCTGCAAGGTATTGTGAATTATTCTATACAATACCATGAACCCATGAACTCAGGTTGAATCCTTTTATATCTTGAACTCGTGAACTTCTATTATATCATTTCAGAACTATCATTGTTTATTATTACTTGCTGAGCATTGTTGCTCACCCTTGCTATTCCTTTCTAACCATTTCAGAAAGGCTTAAAGATGAGATGATTGATTGAGATTGTGAGTAAGGCTAATGCTAGGCGAGGAGACAGAGTTGAGGACCCAGTGGTCGAGGAGTGTTCAGGAAAATTGATGAGGTTGGTGCAAGCTGGAATAGTTGACAGTGATTCTTCTTATTGAGGATGATCTGATTGGTAAGAGATGTTGTGTAATAATAGTGGTAGATTCTAATTTCAATACTGTAACCTGGATGCGATCCTGTTGCTTTTAGGGGGTTTAAATGTTCTCTTTCGAATCAGTTATTAAAGTTTAAATGTTCTCTTGAAATTCTCCTATTATGGCTTTCAAGTTTGAAATTCAGGTTTTGAAATCATTCGATTTATGTTCTCATTCAAATCTTTTATTAAATGTTTTCAGGTTTTAAATTCTCTGATTTTTATTATCTTTTGAAAAAAAATACAGGTTTTCAAAAGTGTTTAAAAATGGGTTTATGTGGTGACGTCAGAATCCAGGCCCCCGGATTCTCGGACCGTCACAGTTGGTATCAGAGCAACAGGTTATAAGTATTTGAAATTAGAATATAGATCATAGTTATAGGTTTTCTAGAGAAGAATGTGGTGTAACCTCACATAGAGGTATGGTCGGACTATTTAGGAATAGTCTAGAGATGTGAGTGAAGCATAGAGTTTAGTTAGATGATCAAGTTAAGTGTGGATATCTAAAGAGATTAGGATTCTTAAGTTTAGACATATGATTTCTAGTATGTTGATTAATTGAGATGGTGAATTGTGGGAAAGGTCAGTATTAGACCTATATAGAAGAGTTTGATAGTGAATGATTGAGTTGAGAATGGTGAAAATGCAGAGTTCAGAGTATTCTGACTATACTGCATATTTGAAATTGGATTATTGTATTGATTTGAGGATGATATAAATGCATGGTTCATAGTATGTTGACCATGTCAGATATTTGGAAGATGTATATGGTTTTAGTGAGATATGAAGAGTTAGTGTAGAATATGAGTTGTGTTGAATTAGAAGGAGAGATTAGTGGATAGAGGTTGATAGATGAGAAGTGCATGATAGAGAGTATGTGGAGTTGAGTCCAGTTATTAGAGGTGATGTCTGCGAGTAAGTTAGAACGTTAGTCCTCGACGACAACGCTTCGAGCTAATCGGGATTTCAAATGGCATCAAGGTGGGCCCATAACCCACAGGTTGATGATCCAGACAATCGAAGATACGTTACGTGTTTGTGCTATGGACTTCAAAGGCAACTGGATGAAACATGAGAACGTGGACTACATGGGCGAGAGTTATTACGAACGATAACGTCTACGATGACATCTTACGAGGCTATTACGAGTCAACATCGATCGATTATCGAGAACGTTGAAAAGAAGACATATATCGAACAATGATTTACTGAAGCAGAGCGGGAATGTGAGAAGACCTTGGCAATACCTCTCTTCAATTAAAGATTCTTTTGCATTGTTTTTCTCATCAGCGAGATATTATCATGATATCTTTTCTACAAAAGTTTTGATAAATGAGATCTTCAATTTCTCACATTCTAAGATGATAATGATATTGATTATTGGTGTGAGTTGGTATTGAATCAGTGTATGATAAAGGCGTGTTTATGAAGAGACAGTGGAATTCCTTGATATTATTTGATATCCCTTGATATTCTTTCATATTCTTTGATATCCCTTAATATTCGTTGATATTCTTTGACATTCTTTGATATTCCTTGATAACTTTTCGATATTCCTTAATATATTCCTCGATAATCCTTAACATTCCTTGATGCTACTTGAGATTTCTTGGATTCTTTCCATCTGATTGGGATGAACAACCCTATTTATAGGGGACACAAGGTATACCTGTCTGTGTGATAGGAGTTGGATGGGACGCCATCACTTGTGTGTGTTGTGATTACAAGAAGGTTAACAACCTTTAGTAGTGTCTAATATGGACACGCAACATTAAGTTCAATTGATCGTATTGATCTCCCAGTCACTCTTGTATTCCAATGTGACCTATTTTGAAAATATCTTGTTCTTCCGAAATTCCCAAAGATTGATTCTTGGGAAATGAAGTTTGCAATTGTGAAGGTGTTGATTTTCCTATTTCTTTAACTTTGAAGGTATGCCAAAGTTGATCAAAGGCGGATGAGCATGTGATATTATGAAGCGTGTACCACGATCTTATAAATGATACGTTTTAGTTTCTTCGGAGGATTCCGAGGACGGAATCCTTATAAGGGGGGTAGAATGTAATATCCCATATTTTTAAATTTAGATTTGATTGTTATAAATCTATCTGTCTAAATATTATTGTTGGCTTTAGTTGAAAAGTGAATTGATTATGTGAATAGTTTTATATGATTATACTTGTTTTGTGGATTAATATGGATTTTACAAATATTGCGTCCTCCTTCTTTCTCTGATTCCGAGGACGGAATCCCTATAAGGAGGGTAGATTGTAATAACCCGGATTTTAAAAATATCTTTATTAATATTATAAATGATTTTCTTAAAAAGTAAGGAATAAGATTTAATATTTTATTCCAGTTTAAGGAGTTTTCAAGGTTTTATATTTAAACCCCGGGTTATTGTGTTATTGATAAATAATTGTATTTTCAAAAGTGATTTTCATATATTGTTTCGAAAATTCTGTATGAATATTATGTGAATATATGTGTGATGTGAGTAAGTGGTATTGGTGGATTTGTTGGTTAATTAATTATGGTTAATTATGAGTATTATATGATTAATATATGAATTTTTGTGAATTTTATATTATCTGGTTTATTGCGTTAACTGCTCATATGTGTTCGTATTTGAGAGATTTCAATTTCTATATGCTCAGGAGAAAATATAGTTTATTTGGATATTTTCATATCGATTTATGGAATGTTAGATGATTTTATAATCGATTTACGGATTTAATTGCGTATATTTATATTTATTGATTAATTATTTGACTTCCGTAAAACCGTCCACTCGTAACGATGTAGCAAATTTTCTTCCCGAAAGTTTCAACAAAACTGACCTTTAGCCTAATTTGAATATTCCGGACATTTTTCGTGTTTTGATTTTAATTGATTTATTAATTAGATTTAATTATTTAAAATGATTTTAAAATTCCGAAAAATAGTTTCGAGCTTTGAAATATTATTCAAAAATATGTGTGAAGCTCGTTAATTGATTTCAAATGCTTTCGGACTTGATTTCGAGTATCCAAAATTGATTATTTATTTATAAAATGATTCTTTGACCTGTTTTAATTCCGAAAAATGTTCTAAAATTCATATAAAATGCCAGAAAAATCCTTTTGACTTCAAACCTTCTTTGAAAAAAATAAATTTTATCGAATATCTTATGTGATACGTGTTATGTGATATCTGATTGATGTGTTACGTGTCTACATGAACATTATAGGATTGTTTTGATATATCTTTTGATCCGTAAGTCGGATTTAAATGAAACGAAGGGTAGTTAGGAACTCGTTACGAAGGTGTGATGATAAGAATAGTATGAGATCATATATTGATAAAGAATTGTTGTGATTAGCAGAAGAAGCGAGACGTAGGAAGGGAAAGCAAGTGGTGATAGAGTAGTATAGCGAGCAAGCGTAGTTGAAACTTGGGATCAGCTATATAAGGCAAGTTCCCTCAGACTTTCCTTCAATTATATGTTGTATCTGTTGTGATTATTTAGTGAACTTTCTGATGAAGTCCTGTGACCTATTGAATTATCGCATGGATTATTTATCCTATTGATTCTTGAACCTTCAACCAAATTTCTTGAACTATTTTATGGATTATTTATCCTATTGATTCTTGAACCTTCAACCAGATTTCTTGAACTATATTATGGATTACTTACCTTATTGATTCTTGAACCTTTGACCGATTCTTTGATACCTGCTACGAAACTTATTTCAATTGTAAACTTTCAATCTTTAAAACTTCCAAATGGTTACCATAAGAACCTAATTTCATTTCAAGAATATACCCTCGATACCTCAACCAGTTATCAATCACTCTTCTTTCAGACCGTAACCAGTTGATCAACCCCAAATAACGTCTGTTATGGCATATACCTTACAGTTGATTGATTCTTTCCATAAACTCCAATTTCTTGATCTTAACAGCATTCGTTTATACTTGGATTCTGTTTGTGAACCTAGAACCCTTCTTCATATAAACGCTACACTTTGATATGCTTTGCCATCTTAGGAGGCAATGTTTGATTCTTGTCTAAACCATGAAGTTATTTCTCATTCCTCCTTTTGAGATCTATCTGAGACACTTTGAATAGTAGTCTGCTTCTGCTTCAAAATTTATTTATGATATTGATGTTTCTATTTTATTGGATAATATTGTTGATCATCTTGATTGTGATAGAATTGGATAGTTTTCTAAAACTTGGGACCAAATGAATGGTCAGACCAGATGAGTGGTCGCTTTAGGCCAATGTGTGCCTTGGATCCAGTAAACGAGCATGGTGGGACCTGCTCGGGGTTAGTGTCTGACTGATCAGCAGCCTAACCTTTGATTTTTAAAAATAAATTCAATATCCAATTCTAATCGTACTTTAAAAAACAAATCTTGGTATTGAGATTGATTCCTTGAGACACTGGTTTCCTTCAGCTTATGATTAATATTTTAAATTGATATTGTTATACTTGCTGAGCTGGTTAGCTCACTCTTGCGGTATTTTATGTTCTTTCCAGTGAAGGCAGAGAAAGTTGGTAACGATGACCCTCAGGCTAGTAGTAAGGTCAGGATTCCAGGCTAGGAGATGAAGAGAGCTATCAGCAGCACCTGGCTTTTCATATATGTACTAGTTTGAATAACGAGACACAAATGGCGTGTAAGCTTGTAAGATTTAAGTTTTTATTTTGGGATTTGGGTTTGTAATAATTAAAGTTGTGTTGTGGCTTGTTTTATACTTTAACCTGTTGCGATCCAAGGACAGTGAAGGGTCACTATATATATTATATCATTAATTACAGGTTTATGTTGAGATGTGGACCCCAAACTTCTGACCCGGGTTTGGAGGGCGCCACAGGTACATAGAGGTATGGTCGGACTATTTAGGAATAGTCTAGAGATGTGAGTGAAGCATAGAGTTTAGTTAGATGATCAAGTTAAGTGTGGATATCTAAAGAGATTAGGATTCTTAAGTTTAGACATATGATTTCTAGTATGTTGATTAATTGAGATGGTGAATTGTGGGAAAGGTCAGTATTAGACCTATATAGAAGAGTTTGATAGTGAATGATTGAGTTGAGAATGGTGAAAATGCAGAGTTCAGAGTATTCTGACTATACTGCATATTTGAAATTGGATTATTGTATTGATTTGAGGATGATATAAATGCATGGTTCATAGTATGTTGACCATGTCAGATATTTGGAAGATGTATATGGTTTTAGTGAGATATGAAGAGTTAGTGTAGAATATGAGTTGTGTTGAATTAGAAGGAGAGATTAGTGGATAGAGGTTGATAGATGAGAAGTGCATGATAGAGAGTATGTGGAGTTGAGTCCAGTTATTAGAGGTGATGTCTGCGAGTAAGTTAGAACGTTAGTCCTCGACGACAACGCTTCGAGCTAATCGGGATTTCAAATGGCATCAAGGTGGGCCCATAACCCACAGGTTGATGATCCAGACAATCGAAGATACGTTACGTGTTTGTGCTATGGACTTCAAAGGCAACTGGATGAAACATGAGAACGTGGACTACATGGGCGAGAGTTATTACGAACGATAACGTCTACGATGACATCTTACGAGGCTATTACGAGTCAACATCGATCGATTATCGAGAACGTTGAAAAGAAGACATATATCGAACAATGATTTACTGAAGCAGAGCGGGAATGTGAGAAGACCTTGGCAATACCTCTCTTCAATTAAAGATTCTTTTGCATTGTTTTTCTCATCAGCGAGATATTATCATGATATCTTTTCTACAAAAGTTTTGATAAATGAGATCTTCAATTTCTCACATTCTAAGATGATAATGATATTGATTATTGGTGTGAGTTGGTATTGAATCAGTGTATGATAAAGGCGTGTTTATGAAGAGACAGTGGAATTCCTTGATATTATTTGATATCCCTTGATATTCTTTCATATTCTTTGATATCCCTTAATATTCGTTGATATTCTTTGACATTCTTTGATATTCCTTGATAACTTTTCGATATTCCTTAATATATTCCTCGATAATCCTTAACATTCCTTGATGCTACTTGAGATTTCTTGGATTCTTTCCATCTGATTGGGATGAACAACCCTATTTATAGGGGACACAAGGTATACCTGTCTGTGTGATAGGAGTTGGATGGGACGCCATCACTTGTGTGTGTTGTGATTACAAGAAGGTTAACAACCTTTAGTAGTGTCTAATATGGACACGCAACATTAAGTTCAATTGATCGTATTGATCTCCCAGTCACTCTTGTATTCCAATGTGACCTATTTTGAAAATATCTTGTTCTTCCGAAATTCCCAAAGATTGATTCTTGGGAAATGAAGTTTGCAATTGTGAAGGTGTTGATTTTCCTATTTCTTTAACTTTGAAGGTATGCCAAAGTTGATCAAAGGCGGATGAGCATGTGATATTATGAAGCGTGTACCACGATCTTATAAATGATACGTTTTAGTTTCTTCGGAGGATTCCGAGGACGGAATCCTTATAAGGGGGGTAGAATGTAATATCCCATATTTTTAAATTTAGATTTGATTGTTATAAATCTATCTGTCTAAATATTATTGTTGGCTTTAGTTGAAAAGTGAATTGATTATGTGAATAGTTTTATATGATTATACTTGTTTTGTGGATTAATATGGATTTTACAAATATTGCGTCCTCCTTCTTTCTCTGATTCCGAGGACGGAATCCCTATAAGGAGGGTAGATTGTAATAACCCGGATTTTAAAAATATCTTTATTAATATTATAAATGATTTTCTTAAAAAGTAAGGAATAAGATTTAATATTTTATTCCAGTTTAAGGAGTTTTCAAGGTTTTATATTTAAACCCCGGGTTATTGTGTTATTGATAAATAATTGTATTTTCAAAAGTGATTTTCATATATTGTTTCGAAAATTCTGTATGAATATTATGTGAATATATGTGTGATGTGAGTAAGTGGTATTGG